>NW_010136694.1:6997-10185 GCF_000699245.1 Pterocles gutturalis | reverse complement strand
CCCCCTCCCCCCTCGAATCTAGTTTAAAATATATGTGTCTGGTTCTCCTAATGACTGTAGTCCTTTTGAAGAGAGGCTGCGCTCCTTTTAATTAGATGGTCAAAGTGCTGTCATGTCAGAATATTTCATGGTATTCAGAAAATGTCAATAGAAAGGCAGCAGATTTCTTGCTGTGCTAAAAAGGCTCTGAACTGGATACGCTTTTATTGCACTGGTGTTCAGACCGTTGCTGCAAAGGAATGATGTGGCTGTAGGTTCTCGGTCCCCGGTGTCATTATCCTGATGTTGTATCTGTACCCCCAAGGAGTTAAATTGGGGTGATGAGGTAGGAAATCAGGAATGTGAATTCTAGCTTATCTTTCCTTGTTGCATTTTTAGGGAGACAGGGATTAGCCTTTTCCTTGTATAGAAGATCTCACGCAGATGCTGTCCCAGCTTGCAATGGCCCCATCCAGCCTGCAGCTCCTCCTGCCTCTGGATTAACCCTAAAGCTCACAGGAAGGCTGCGCATTGCTGGGGGCTCAGCAAGTCAGTGGTGGAGACGGAAAAACCAAGACCAGGGAGAAAACGTGTGGGACACCGAGAAGGGGGCTGTAGGGATGGCTCGCATCTTCCAGCTCTTGTGGCTCGAGGTGGGTGGCAATAGCGAGCAAACCCAAAAAGCGCCAGCTGATGCTCAGGGTGGCAGAGCAGGGGGCTGTTCACGCGGCTTTTGTTTCAAAAGAAACCATCATATTAGAGGAAAGAGAAAAGGACTACAGCAAGTTTTACATCGTGTTCATTTGCAAGTGAAGGGATTTATCCTGCCCTTCCCACTCACAGGCTGTTGCTGGCACTTGGACCTCTCAGACCACTCCAGCGGCAGGCTGCCACCTCCTCTTACCTTTTGTGGTTCATCAGCAGCTCTCTGTGCAGCTCTTGGTGGCTCTTCGAGGCTTTTACAGGATTTAGGAGCTTTTTAGGTTTGATGAGGTCTGGGTTTCCATCTATGTAGTCTGGGTGAGTCAGGATATTCCCACCGTCCAGTCGCTCCCGCTGTATTTCAGTGTACATCGATGCTGGAAGAAAATAAAAAAGGTGTTTGCATGAGAAGTCTCACCTTGGTGAGGCACGGGAACCTGCTGGAGCTCTCCTCCTCCCCTGGGCGAGAGAGAGGAGAGGAGACGGTGCCTGCCCTGCTTGACACCCGCATCGGTGTCTGCATGCACGTGTCTCCATGTGCTGGTGCAGGTTTTTTGTAGAGGTTTTTAAAAAAAACAAATTCCCTTTGCGTTGTTGATGAGACACATATTAATTAGATCACTTAAATTACTTGCCAGCCACTTGCTTCAGTGGCTGCAGCATTTGGTGCCAAGGATTAATTAATGCAAGATAGGTCTAACTAAAAGTGGGAGCAGCCCCGGGTGCGGACTGTGCTGAGCTGCTGCTGTGATGGTGCCGGCTGGGGCCGTCGGTCCCTCAGCACTGGGGGATGCTGTGGGATTCAAGGGGCTTCCGAAACATGGGCCTGAGGAAGTGCTGTTGTATCTGAAACCTCTTGTCAAGGAAAGATTTTGCTGCTGGCCTAATAATCAGGATCGAGCCCAATGCCGAGGAAAGCACAATCCCCCCTCCCGCAATATGTGATCGTGCTGCAATAATTGGTATGTTCTGGCTGTAAGAACAAGAGCCCACGGTTTTGGAAGTGGTGGCAGCTTGGATTTCAGGCAAACCACAGGGCTTGTTCACTGTTGGTATTTTCCAAGTGCCGTTGGCATTTTCCAAGTCCTCTACATTTCTCTTTTACAAAAACCCCCCTATACAGAGGGAGTGCAAAGCACAAGTTATCAAACTGCACACGGGGGCACAGTGGGGCTGCCTCCAGTTATGCCAGTGTACGGTCTAATCAGGGGCTCAGAAAGAGCAATTTATTCCAGACTATTGACTTGAACAATTTGGAAGTTTACCAGTAAGAACAAAAAGTCCCAGGAAAAGGGCGTAGGCAGCTTCATGTCTGCAAGTGTCTCGTTATTACAGTATTTTTGGGGGCCCAGTGTGAAGTTACATGGGTTGGTGGAGCAGCAAGGAAAACAGTTGTTCAGTAATGTTGCCTCTCTTGCTTATTGCAGTCTCATGTAGAAAAGGAATAAAAGCCTTTTAAAAGAGAAATCATTAAAAAGGCAAGAGAAAGCAGGCTAGGTCATTCTTTCCTAGTCAGTAAGTACTTATCAAATGTAAAGTGGATTGCAATCAAACAGACTGGTGTAAGGAATAACACTGCTGAAGAAATGATTCAATATCAAACAACATCTCATTGAATGTTAATGTGGCCAGTGCCCTACTGCTTTGGGAACAAAGGAAAACAAATCAGAGCCCATTACACGAGTGTAATTGGGGTGAATAGTTCGGTACATATTTAAAGGGTGCTTGGAAGCTGGAACCAGTGATTTCTTGTGTCAAATTATTTTTCTCTAGGATCATACATCACTGCTGGCAGCAGGGAAGGTGGCGTGGTTTGATGTTTGATGGCAAGTGCCAGGCTGACTCAAGCCCCTGTGGGGCTGGACTCCAGAGGCTGAAGCTGGGGGCTGAGCGTTGCCTTCCCGGGGGATGCAGGAACTGAAGAACAGCCAAGGATTAGGGCAGCAGGATTTCATGGCTAATTTTTGTGAGATGAAAGCCACAATTGAACAATGAGAAAACACATCAGATTTTCACTGGGGTAAAATGGCTTTGTTTTTTTTCTTCTTCAATTTCTTCCCTTTGTTGGTCTTTTTTCACAGGAGAAGAGGCAGACAAAAGACAAGGAGGGAAGGTACCAAAGCCAAGGTTGGTTTTGGCATGAATGAAATGGATGAGTTCCCATTTCAAATGGCAAAGCAATGTCTTCATTCTTCAAACAAAAGTCTCTCCATGGAGTAACTTAAATAAAATGCCAGGTGTTTTTAATGGAAACACCATTTTCGGACAGCCATACTAACAGAGTGGGCTCAGTGTCCCTGTGTCGTCCTGTCACCCTTTCCCGCTGTTCCTGTGCTGTCGTTTAGAGCAGAGCTGCCTCCAGTGATGCCCACACCTGCTTGTGTGATGGGTCCCAAATCCTGCTGCACAGCAGGAGAAGGGCTGGGCTGTATCGATCTTGGGTTTGTCTGTTGTAAATCTGCCTGTTGTGCTCTGCTAGGGGATGATGCAGCGAGCAGCGAGCGTGG
>NW_010136694.1:1324-6966 GCF_000699245.1 Pterocles gutturalis | reverse complement strand
AGCAGCGGTCGTGGAGGGATTCCCCGCCCAGCCGAGCCTGAAGGACCAACCTGGCTGCTGTAAATGGCTGTAACTCCAGTGACTTTGGTGGGTTTTTTTCTCCGCAGTCACTAAGCTGTACTAGGGCATAAGTGCGGCACACTCACTGCACCATTACTTCTAAAGTAGTGCTTTCACCCTGCCTCCATCATGTATGGGTTTCCTTTTGCAACTGAGGAGTAGGAGTCCCTTCTTCTCCCCCTCCGAGACCCAGATCCCAGGAGATTCCCGTGGGGCAGGCTGTCCCCACATCCGCACACAGCTAACGCCCAGCTGTTGCACGGTGTCATCCAGCCCTTGGGTTTGGTTTTGTGGTGTTTCCACCCCCCAGACACCCAGGAGGATCAGGGAAGCACCCCCCCCCCCCCCCTTTTTTTTTGCCTTGGAGGACCCCCTGCTTATGCAGCGGTTTAGGGGAGCGCTGCGGCGAGCCTGGAGGTTTTAAATTGGCTCATGTGGTTATTTCCAGAGTGCAGCAATCCAACGTTGTGTGTCTGAGGCTTGCAAAGCAGCAGCAATTTATCACCCTATTTACTGAAGGCAGATGGGGAACTTTTCCCCTGAAATGAGTAGAAATGGAGAAAATACTGGGAAGGAAGGAGTGGGAGGAATAGAAACTGACTGGAAGCCTTTCTGGCCAGGCGGCTGTTAAATCAGCACGCCAAAGTTCTCCCAATGAGGAGTGCAATTTGCCTGAACAATACTGCGGGGGCCAGGACACAGCAGGCAGCCCTGAGCTTGGTTTTCACTGCGCTAGATGTGCTTAGGGGTGTGCAGACACGGACCTGGAGGGTTTGGCTTCCCGTGGGTGTCCGTGCTTCTGTCCCGGGGACAATGTCAAAGCCCTGACCTTGTCCCTGACTGGGACTGGAAGGAGCCTTGAACCTCACTACAAGAACAGCACTTTAAACCTTCGGAAGACTTTAGTCTGGAACAATTCAAGGGATGTCTTCATTTGCATTGAGCAGAAAAAGAAAAATGAGAATATAAAAATATTGGTGTGCCTGAAACACAGCTTGGGGTGATGCTGGGAGTAAGGACAGGGCATCCTTTCTCCTGCAGGTTGGCAGATAGGGACCCAGTGCAAAGTGTTTCTCCTGGAGTAGATCTATCATCTTCAAGACCTGATGTAATTCATGTCTGTGTAAGGGTAGACAGACTGCTATCAGGCTGCTTTTTGTCATTATTTATAGTGCTGGAGGTATAAATCAAGCCAGGTCTCTGCAGCGGATTTACAGCAGGATGTCTGGTTTTGCATGATTCAGCCGTAGATCAATGAACAAAGCTCTGCTCTGGCACCTCCTTGGCCAGCATCATAAATCAGCAAAAGGTGTTAGACATTTTTATATTGTTCTTGGCAAGATATAAACAAAAAAAAAATACATGTGCATTTTAATACCCTCTGCTGTACTCAGAAAGACAGCGTGACCTTTTAAATACATCTGCTTTGGAGTGTTGCTTATAAAAAGTAGCTGTGTTTGCTTCAACATACTCAGTCTTTTGCTCGCTTTTAAATATTTTCCCTTTCCTCATTTCTAGGAGCCCGAGGCTTTCTAGGAAAGGTACGTTTGCAGCGACTTTTTTGTAAGCAAAAAGCAAGACAGCCTGGATGAGGAGACCAGGGCCACTGGTGGCTGCTTGGACCTCGTGTGTGGCACTATCTCCCGTCCCAGCCGTAGCTGTGGAACGAGCTCCCAGTCCTGGTGAGTTTTCTAGGCGACCCCACAGGGGATATTCAGCATTTCTGAGATGACCCAGAGACCAGCAACCCTCCTTCCCTAGGGTATCGGACTGGCTGGAGGACAAAAATGACATTTTAATATCATGGTCTGTTCTGACCTAAAGCAAAACCCAAATTCCTGCTCAGACCGCCTGGAAATGCTTATAAATCCTCCAATTCATGGGAAAATTGCAATAAAATCATCAGTCTGCAGTCCTGGGGCAAATTGTTTCCACTTCTGAGTGTGCTCAGCCCCAGTCTTTTGGGGAACAGGATATCAGGCAGTTCGAGTGCAACATGAAATGTCAGTGAAAACCTGAATGTTGCAAATAATACATTAAATCTACCCTACTGAGAGTGTAAAATGTGGTGTGCTGCTTGGGATGCCGAGTGGCTTTTGTGCAGCGCAGGGCAAGGAGGAAGGTTTTAGCTGGGTCCTGGAGAGGAGGAGGAGGGGGATGATGATGAGGAAGAGTAGGAGGGCTGGCTTATGCCCAGGGACAGGCATCGGACACGGGGGTCTGGCCATGACCAGAGCTAAGCTGCGCTTCCCTTTGCTGCTGCTGCTGTTTGGTTTTCCTTCTCTGGGAGGGGATGCCCTGCACAGAGCATTTATTTGGGATTAAGTGACTTGTCTCTCCGTGGTGGGTTGCCCTGTGAACCCCTCTGCATCGGGACCATGTGCCATGTGCTGGCAGCCTGCTCCACCGTCCTGTCGTGACGGAAATAATCCCCAGGAATGTTAAAGGGATTAACGGCCCTGGAAAGGGCAGGTAACCCGGGGGGTGCAGCTCTGCTTACAGCTGCCTGCCTGCCTCCAGCCGTTCTTCACAAGGGGAAAACCAAGAGATTGAAAATTAATCCCTAGCTGTTGGGTTTAGAAAGCTGTACAGTGGAGATCTGGGATCCTGCCCAGCACCTCTCAGCTTGGACTGTGTAGGAGAATGGAGCATGCAGCAGGACACCAGCATTCGGTTGCTTTTTGCAGATTTTCATGTGAAATGCCTCCTCCCCCTTGCCTTTTGTTTTGCCAGCCTCTCCCTGATGTCCTGCCCCTCTGCAACCTGCTCACATCCCTCGGTCCTTTCCCACACCAGCTGCAAGCTGAATTCCTCTTCCCTGGCTTTGCCGTGTGCCCTGCCCCGTGCAGCGCTGCCCTCCTGGTTCTCAGCATCCTGAACTCACAAAGCTGTGGGTGCTGTCCTCTGCAGCACAGGTCAGTGTTTAGTTTTAGGTGGAATCTATAAAGCAAACGTAGTTTGCAGTCTTTTATTTCTGCTGTGTCATTTGAGAACTGATTCTCCAACTAGAGCATCTCGGGAGAGGTTTGTCCATAGAGGCAGACGATGACCAGACTGCTCTTGTTAAAAGTACTGTATGGGCATCCCTTTCTGGGCAGAGAGTGTGAAATGCCATCCATGGTGTTATTCTGGGCATGGGATCCAGGCTCCAAGGATATTGCTACCTGTAATTCTGTGAAACCCTGTTCCTTGGTAGAAGGGATGAAACTGGGCAAAAGCCTCGGGATGCCCAGGGTCAGAGCCTTGGATCTGGGTTTGTAAAACCACTGACCCGAGGCACCGTTTCCTGGGCAGAAATGATCACTTAAAGCTGTGGCTACAGAGAAGAACCTCTGGTTTTCTGGATGCATGGGATTTATTCATGAATGTGCCTTTTTTTTAAAGAACCAACAGATTAACGAAGGGCTGCTGAAAGAAGCTGCTCACACACATCCCACAAGTCAGGGGACTGCAAAACCAACGCCCTCAGTACGGGTCAGCAGAGCTTGTTTACAGCTATTTACTCAAGTAACCTGAGCCTGGGAAATAACGTGAGTTTCTGCAATCATGGGGGGAACCTGCCCTTTTCTGGGCTCTGGCCCCCAAGGGCACTGGGGAGCCCTCCTTTCCCCAGGCTGAGGGTACCGTCCCCCACACCCGCCCTGCTCGGGAAGCCTGGCCTCACACCCTCCAAGGCTTTGCACATGCAGGTGGAGGTGCATGGGGTCTTGAACCTGGTCTCAGTTCCTTTTAAGCACTGGTACATGCACAATTCTACCTGTTGACCAGAAGTTAACTTTTTTTGGGCTTTCAGTCAATGCATTTCCACTGTCTGAAGTGGAGCTGGAATTTGGCCCTACAGCATTTCCCATGGGAGTGTCGTGGCAGAAAAGATCAGGCTGCATGTTAAGTCCTACAAAGAGTAAAGCTGAAAGTTTGTCTTTCCTTTTGGATTCCTGAATTGATGGCACTTGCTAATTTGTATGATTTTTCCTAACGTTAATTATTTGTATTGTAGAAGCACAGAATAGCTGGGGTCGGTGTCACGGGGCGGGGAAACCATTGCCTGTCAGTCTTCATCAACCCCAAAGCTTGGTGTGGTGAGAGCATCTTTCAGGTCTGCTACTGTGTTGTGGAGGATCTGCTGCTGGGGTGACAAGTGGTTTGACCTCAAAGCTGGGCACCTGCTTTTGGAAGCCACTTTCTGCATGGTCGGTAGGTTCAGGGCAGAGCGAGGCACCCGGGTGCTGGCTGTAGTGGGTCAGATGGGGGTGCTGCCCGATGGGGGGGCTCGCAGTGCCTGGGGTGAGTCCCTGAAGCTGAGCCCACAAAATGTACCTTAATGCCCTGATGAATCCATGCCTCGCTGTTATGCAGCCGAGCCCGGGACAAAATGCCCCTCGTGCCTTCCCATTAACTTAATGACTGCTGCGGCTTACGTGATGATGTTAATGATGATGAGGATGGTAATGATGATGATGATATAATAATAATGACGACATAATAATAATGATGATATAATGATGATGATGATAATACTAATACTACTAATAACATGTCAAGCCCAAAGATTGGCAGATGCTAGTCATTACCATCCCTGAACGAGACGGTACCAGTTCCCATCCTCACCGTGATTTTCCTCTCCTCTGGTTCCTGCCGTGCCGGCAGCTCAGGAGCATCTCATACTGATGGACCTGGCACACTCCCCCTTGCTTGTCACCGGGTGACCGTATCACCGATAAATGATACATGTGCTCCGGAAAGGAGGCAAAGAGCCTTTGTCTGCTTTTAATCTATAGTTGTAAATAATTAAGCAAGGCTAATTCTGGTATTTATAATGCAATAGAGTGAGTGTAACTCGATGTGGCCGTGGTGGGAAGCGGGGCAGTTCCCAGCTATCGGGTGGCTGCCTCGGGGCAGTGGGCACGCATGGCCTGGGTCTTCTCGCCTTTGCTCAGCCCCAACGTTCAGGAATAAATCCCACGAGGTCATGGGGTCAGAAAGGGAAATAAAACCCTCATGGAAATGTAAAACGGGGCAGGGGGACACGGCCCTGCAGCTCCCAGCGCTGCTGCCACATGTCACCACCATTCTTACCTCTGCCTCTCCGCTGAGCAGATGCTGGGGATGGGGCTGCCCACCAGTATAGCCAGTGCTGCCCACCAGTACAGCCTGTGCTGCTCATCAATATAGCCAGTGCTGCCCACCAGTACAGCCTGAGCTCCCCACCAGTATTATATTCAGTATCTCTGAATTATATAATTTCAGTTCCCTTTCCTTTTATTTATTTCTTACATTATGTCACACTTCTTTGAAGGCTGATCTGAGTCTCCACTTTACCATAGTTCTACCTTGCCTGATATCTCTTCACACTTTCCAAGAAAATTCACTATTCCTGTTTGATGGATATTTGAATAGTCCCTAACTTTCCAAGAAAATTCACTATTCTTGTTTGATGGATGTTTGAATAGTCCCTAAAATGTGTAATAGCATCAACAAAAAGGATTAAGTGCACCACCAGTGCAGCCTGTGCTCCCCACCAGTACAGCCAGTGCTGCCCACCAGTGCAGCCCATGCTGCTCACCAGTACAGCATGAGCTCCC
>NW_010136694.1:565-1200 GCF_000699245.1 Pterocles gutturalis | reverse complement strand
TGCCATGCCACCACTGCAGCCTGTGGGGTCGGGGTCCCCCATTTGCACCAGCGCTGCACCCACACAAGGGGGGCACAGAGCGAGCGCTGCCTCACCCAGGCTGCCCCACACCACCAGCTGCGATCACCCCAGATGTAAAGGACCCCGGATATCACCATGGTCACCTGCTGAGCTTTGCACTCATGCACCTATATTTGAAAGAGAGAAATCCTGGCAGTTTGGGGCTGGCTGAGCTGGCTGGTGTGTAGAAGTTGCCGGTACCCTGTTTTGCGTTGGGTAACGATGGGAATGCTCGTACAGCCGGGCAGCAGCGAGCCTGCAGGCAGGCAGGACTGGCTGTGCTGGTTGATCATTTCATTTAATTACCTTGGACTGTGATAACCAGAGATAACAAGGCTGGGATCCCACTCTGCTAGCAATCGCCAAGGGACGTCAGCCCCGCGCCTTTTGCAAGCAGCGTGCGGAGCGGCGTGTTTAGTTTTGTTAAGCGGTGACAGACGCTTAGCAGGCTTTTGTGATAATCGCAAACTTACTTCTAGGATCTTATCAAATATTTGCTCTGTGCTTTTGCCTGCCTATGCTAGAGACGCACATCAAACATTAATGGCTGTGTTAAGGTAGCTCAGAGGTATTTT
>NW_010136694.1:0-542 GCF_000699245.1 Pterocles gutturalis | reverse complement strand
ATTTGCAGGATTGTATTAGCAAGTGCCCCCTGTCCAGCCCAATGCCTCTCCAAGAGGAAGGTTTGAATTGCAGCATGGCTTTGCTTGGGGCGTTTCTTGTGGGATGAGAGTCTGTTTTGAATGGCAAAAGCAGAAGGGCAGCTTCTCAACCAACTACTGAAGTATTAAAGTAACATGGTATCGCAAATAAAATTTAAAACAGGGTCCAAAGTCACCTGTGCATGAACACGTATGCTGCACAGACCAACCCCACGGGGCTCAGCAGCCCGTCCCTGCCAGGGGGAGCCAGCAGAGATGTGGGGTCCCCCCGGGGCAGCTCTGGGGTCCCTGGGCTTACCTGATTTCTGCAGCGTGGCCCTGCCCGGGGGGCAGGTGCTGCCCTGTGTCCCACGACATGGGGCTGCGGGGGCTGAGGCTGCTGCTTCTGCCCGGCTGTGCTCGCGCCTGCGTGACTTTTTGGCCGAGTCCGACGAAGCTGCCTGGCTCCTGCCAGGTCTCTCCGGTGGGAGCGGGGACAGCGGGTCACGTGGAGGCGGCCGCTG
>NW_010136693.1:0-28821 GCF_000699245.1 Pterocles gutturalis | reverse complement strand
GGGCGGGAGGGTTCGTGTGCGCCCGGAGCTTGTTGGAGAAACCAGTGGCCGTTTCGGGCGGGGCTGTGGGCAGAACGGGAGGAGAAAAGCGCTTCCAAGGGTGGGGAAAAAGGGGGAGTTTCGGTATAGGCAGCGGGACGGGATCGGCGTTCAGAGGCCCGGGAAGGACACAGGTGTCAAACTAATAATTTTTGTTGTTTTTCATACAACAAAATGTTTCCCCTTACATCAGTGTTATTTAGGGATGGCGTTTGCATGCTCAGCAACTACTGCAAATGAAAAGTCATGCGCACAGCCCCTCACATCTTTGCACACAGCAGGTAAACGTGGTAATGCGTGCTTGTGGGCAGAGCGGGAGACAGTTACAAAACCTGACGTTTTCCCCAAAAAAGGAAGATCATACAATCTTTGTGTTCAAGAGGCTGAGGCGTACTTGCCTAGTTTATGACAGAATTACAAAGCCTAGTGGATAAAATTGCCGTGCTGCCCCTCAGTTGCAAGTGAGCATGTCATGAAGGCACCCCTTCACCTAACAGGGTAATGCTTGCACGTCTGTGATCAGCCGTCCTGCTCACCCCTTCACAGCGGTGTGGGAACAGCTAAGGGAACTTAGGAGACATTTTGTCTTTCCCTCTACTTCCTATCAAAGGGCAAAGGCAAGCTTCCCTTTTCTTCCTGCTTCCTCAGAGTCTCCTCTACCGAGGATGTCAGAACTCATTGGAAGGAGGAAAAAACTAATTCTGTGTTTCATTGTGATCTGCAGCCTGGAGCACAAATTCAGAACTAAGTACTTTCTGCAAACCAAGCTGAATGACTGTTGTTATCAGTAGGATGTTTGTGACAAAGGGGAGGTAATTGTCTTTTGTTAGTAAATTAAAGTTTCATAATTATTTATTTCTGTCACATTCATTTTTAGTAAGTTCCTGTTTGGTTTCCAGAGTGCTACCTTATCAGCTCATCACTATTTGTGTCCTCATTTTTCTTTTGCTTTGCTTTGCCTGCTCTGTTTCTTTCGCAGTGACTTTCTTTACCCATGGCAGCTCCCAGATGATGAATCTCGTTTGTATTTTTTGACCAATCCACGGGCTAAAACAACTGGCGATTAAGTCATTGAGGTTGGTAGTAAAATGTCATTTTAAGTTCTTGCTCCACTAGGGTTTAGGCTATTGCTGCTGTAGCCTTAAAAGGCAGAAACATATTTTCCTTGCTGGAAACTGGAATTCCAGACCATTGGAGTGTGTGCCATGGGTCACAGAGGGGGATTACCGGGGGTCCCGTGGTGCCTGGCTCTGGCGTGCCTCCCGACAGAGCCATGCAGATGGCAGGTGCCAAGGCACAGAAGCTGTGCAAGCTCAGAGACCAGATGGTAAATGCTTGTGTCCTGGACATTTCACAAATTCATAGCTAGAAGCAGAGGTAAAAAGAAAAGGGTAGTGAGTGCATTACAGAATCACTGAATGGTTGAGATCGGAAGGGACCTCTGGAGGTCATCTGGTCCAACCCCTCTACTCAAGCAGGGCCACCCAGAGCTGGTTACCCGGGACCATGTCCAGATAGATCGCTTTTGATTATTTCCAAGGACACCACAACTTCTCTGGACAACCTGTTCCAGTACTTGGTCAACCTCACAGTGAAAATGTGTTTTTCCTTATGTTCAGAGGGAACAGCCTGTCTTTCAGTCTGTGCCCATTGCCTCTTGTTCTGTCACTTGGGCACCACTGAAAAAGGGCATGGCTCTGTCCTCTTTGCACCCTCCCTTCAGAGATTTATAAACACTGCTAAAATCTATGCTCAGCCTTTTCTAGCCTTCCCCCCACCAATTCTCACAGCTTTTCCTCATATGAGAGATGCTCCAGCCCCTTTAATCATCTTAGTGGCCTTTCATTGGACTCTGTCCAGTGGAGACATAGCACTCCAGGTGTGGCCTCACCATCACTGAGGGGAAGAAGGATCACTTCCCTCAACCTGCTTGCAATGCTCCTTCTCATGCAGTCCAGGATGCCATTAGCCTTCTTTGCTCTGAGGGCATGTTGTTGGATCATGTTCAATTTGCTGTTCACCAGGACCCCCCAGGTCCTTCCCGCAAAGCTGCTTTCCAGCTGTTTGGCCTCCAGCATGTCCTGGTGCCTGGAGCTGTTATTCCCTGGGTGCAGGACTTTGTGCTTCCCCTTGTTGAACTTCGGAAGGTTCCTGTCAGCCCATTTCTCCAGCCTGTCAAGGTCCCTCTGGATGGCAGCACAAGACTCCGGCATATCAGCCACTCCTCCCAGTTTTGGGTCATCAGCAAAGTTGCCGAGGGTACACTCTGCCCCACCATCCAAATCATTAATGAAACTGTTGAATAGATTGAACCCAGTATTCACCCCTGGGGTACACCACTAGTTACTAGCTAACAAATAGACTTTTTGCCACCATTGATCACCACCCTCTGGGCCAGGCTGTTCAGCCCGTTTTCAATCCACCTCACTGTTGGCTCATCCAGCCCATATTTCATCAGCTCCTCTATGAGGATCTTATGGGAGACAGTGTCAAAAGTCTAGGTAGACAATGTCCACTGCATTCCCCTTGTCTACCAAGCCAGTAGTTTAATTGTAGAAGTGTATCAAGTTGGTCAAGCATGACTTCCCCTTGGTGAATCCATGCTGACTATTCCTGATGACTCTCTTGTTCTTCATGCATCTGGAAATGGTGTCCAGGATTAGCTGCTCCATCACCTTCTCAGGGATCAAGATGAGGCTGACTGGTCTGTAGGTCCTGGCATCCTCCATCCTGCCTTTCTTGAAGTCAGGAGTGGCATTTGCTTTCCTCCAGTCCTTGGGCACTTCTCCCAGTCACCATGATCATTCAAAAATGATTGAGAGTGGCCTTGCAATGACATCTGCCAGCTCCCTCAGCACTTGTGGGTCCATCCCATCAGGGCCCATGGACTTATGTCAAGTTTGCTTAAGTATTCCTTGACCTGATCCTCCTCCACCAAGGGTACATCTTCTTTGCTCCTGATTTTCACCTTGATCTCTGGGGCCTGGGATTCCTGAAGGGCTGCTACATCAACATTTAATACAGTATTTTAGAATATGGGGGCTAGGCCTCTGGGAGGAGGAATAGGTTGATGCCTGAAAAGCAATTTGATAATTTTGTGTTTTAATTACATTGTCCACATTTGCACCTAAAAGCTGCAAACTTGACAGGGCCAGAACATGGTTTGATCTGCTGTAGTGTTTACTGTACAGACATAAGAAAAATGACCTACTCAGAGGTCAAAGTATTTTCCTGAGACACAGGGAAATCCCACCCTCTACTCGCTGACCAGCTGCCTTCTGCCTGCCTGACTGCAGACAGGTGATTTAGAATACACTTACGTGATACCAAGGAGCAAGCTGCTGAGACCTCCGGAGATCCACAACCAGAGCCACATTGCTATGTTAGCACAGCTCCGTACGTAGGTTAATTGACCCTGCAGAGAGAGCAGATTGATTAGCCGGGCTAATCTTAAGATCCAACCAGTATCTTTGCTGTACCAGCTTGTCTGCAGATAGCTCAGGGATTTGTAAGACAGCACTGCATTGTGATAGACAAACCTGCCCTTAGCTTGTCCCGTGTTTCGCTGCATAGACAGTTTTCTTTAACTGGCAGGAATTTTGTGAGTCTAATTAGTGAACGTGAAATGACAAGAAAAGAGTAAAATATTACATTGAGATATTAAGAACAGTTTTCCTTTACAGAACTTTATCAGCTATCTTGTTACTTGAAATACTTTACATTTTTACTTCTGAAGCATAGCAAAATGTGTGGCAGCTAATAATTATTTTCCTTTTTCGTGCACCTGTGAACTTGGAATAGCTCTCTCTGAACATTCAGGATCTTACCCATCAAAGCATAGCTCTGGGGATGTGATTAGTAAAGTAATTAGTTTTTCATAATTCCGTGTACTTTGAAGCAGGGAACTGTGATTCTGACTTGCTCCTAGGCTCTCCTGTGTGCTGTATTTCTATTAAGCAATTTCTGCATTTCCCAAATACAGAGGCACAATGCTGTGAGAGAAAGATGAGCTCCATTTGGTCCTGCCCTTATGTGTTCTCTCCGCTCTTGTTTTCTGTAGCCCCTTCCTAGATGAGATTCAGCACACTTGACCCATCTTGTCTCATGTCTCGACATACCAGAAACGTTGTCCCCTGCTTTGTGACAGCTGTCTGAGAAAGAGAGTGATGGGTGTGCAAAGAGCTGGAACAAGCGCTAGGTGGGATGCTCAGAGAAGCCTTGCTCGAAGATGGTCAGCAGTCTGGCACCAAGGAGGTGCCACTAAGCAAACTTTCATAACTAGGAGCTAGCATGAGGGCAAGGAGGCTTGCACTGGGCTGGCTCTTGATCTGGAATAACTCCCCCCAGCTTGCATCTTCCAGAAAACATCCTCTTCTTAATGAAGGAGTCTTGCTCCACACAAAAAAGGCTCGAAGATGATGACATCATTAGACCTTCACTGTGACTAATTGCTCTTATTTTTGGTTCTTTTGCAAAAACAGGAGATATCTGATCTATCCAAACACCAATCTCTATTGAAGAAAACATGATATGTCCACAATTACCTCATTGTAGAACAACTTCAATTCATTTAGTTATTTTTTTGACAAAATGCCTACATCTCTTAAGTGCTTAAGAAGGCATACTGCCAGGAGCTGAGTTTTTCATTACACCAGAAAATTGTTCTTATAGTTTTGTTATTATATATGTTATTAATATCCAGGCCTGGTCCTAAAAAAATCTTGAAAAAGCATCCATGGCCTATAATTGTTGCCAAATTGGCTAAGTTTCAAAACAAATGGGCCACAATGTTTTATTTTGACTAATCATACATTTGAATTGTGTATTCAACTATAAGACAAAACTGCAAAGCTGTGTTTCAATTCTGTTAGAGCAACCATGCACCCAAGGTGGCACACCTTGGATACTCGTACTTTCTTTTGAAGCCATTCATGCACCAGAAATACAGTCTATCAAGGAGAGAAAAAAACCCAACAAAACAGGAGAAAGACGACATATAATGGCACCATGGTGTTTGTAGCCATCATAGCAGATCAGTATTCTACCCATTAATTTCAGAAGTCTCCTATCACTTTGTTATAACTATTTTGCTTTTCTCTGTAGGATCACACTTTTCCCTCTCTCCAACGTCCAGTAAATAATCTGTTCCTAAATGGTCACGATTTTGCAAAAGGAACAAAGGCTAACAACAGACATTTTGTCTGGAATTGCTGATGGTTTATTTTACTACTTATATCTGGCACTGCAATGGAAGAAGGAAAAATATTTTTGAGGATATTATTTCTTTATGATGATGACTCTTCAAAAATATACTTACTAGGCTTCAGGAGAATACCGTGAGATTTTAGAAACTAAAACATGACAGACAGGCTTCTTTTTCACCTGCTGGAGCCAGTTATTTTCTCTCCACCAGAGAGCGCAAGTATCACCAGAGGTGATGGTGCTAGGATGGAGAGATTGCTGCACTCCTCAGCAGTAGTTCTGTGATCTGCTTTCCTCAAGGACCGCACTCTAGACATGATGGGTGATTCCAGCTACATGGAAGTTTCTTGCCTATGCATTGATTTAGGCTCAGAGTTAACATTGCGTTAAGGCTTCCCACATTCAAGATAGAGCTGAAGAATCTCCTGACAAGGAACCACAGTAGAGATTCCTGCCTCTCCTTCTGAATCCCGGGCTCCAGCCCAAGACGCTGACTTTCCAGGGATGTGTGCTTCTCCCATGTGGTATGAACACTTGTATGCCCCTCAGACACATGCTTGCAGACACTAATACCAACTGTCTTTGGGAATGTTGGGCATCAGAAGGAAGAAAGGTCTTGGTAAGTAGTAAAAGAAATCTTCAAGTTTTAGACTGAGAGCAAAGGCACTTCACGCAATGCTGTAGGAAATCAATAGCAAGAGTATGACATAAAGGCTTTTGAAAAATCTCAGAACCCACATCTCCTCTAGAAGAACAGTGAAGATGCTCCAACTCAGCTAGATGGCTAAGAAAATCCAAGGACATGTACCAGGTTTGTGTTGCATGTTATCCCAGAGCACACCCCTATGGGTACTGCACTAAGGCTAAAACACCTTGAGTTTGGAGCACATAGGTACAGGCTCACTCACAAGACAGCTATGCAAGTCCTGCCAGTTACGTGAAGGAGCATGCAATGTGTTATGGCACCAGCAAAGCGTAAAAAGCTTTTAACTTCTCAGCCATGAGTTCACATCATGTTCAAGTGTGTTGACTATATGTTATCATAATAGGTGTTAAGCTGCAACTAATGCTTTTGCATTTTCTTAGACAACTGTCTGTGCTCCAGAAACCATTGGGATAGACTGGCCTCCTCCTTGGTGGTCCCGACAGGGAGGTTGGGAGAGTCTGGAGGTGCACCCCATCTCTCCAGTCACAGCTGTCAGTTGGGCAGAAACCACACTGCTTAGTGAAGGAAATACCAGAGAAGACAGCTTTTAGACAAAAGTGTATTGTAACATGCCTTTGACGTAACAGGGATTTTTCTCCAAACTCAGCAATTGCCCTGTAACTGAGACATATTTTAACACACTCACACATTTTCATATACAGACATCCATGCATACATACATACATATATATAGGGAGAGGAGTTCACCTTCTGTGTGGTACTTTTGAGTCAGACTCTTCAGGCAGATGTTACAGTCTTTTGTTTCTGGCTCCTCCTAGTGCCTGACACAGTGTTAGAGGCACGTAATAGCCTGTAGGATCGTCTCCATAAAATGTATTTTCTATGTGGTTCTTACGCCCTTGAGCATTGTGGTAATACATGCTAAAAACCTACCCAATTTCAAATTGCATTTTTAATATTAGTGATTCTCCTCCAGGCTTATTCAGAGTGGCAGTTTGGTATTTTTACAGGTTTTTTTCTCATTCTTTTAAAAAATATATTTACATGCATTTACATGCCTCAGTCAAATTTCTCCTGAAACAAGTAATCTGAATGTAAGCTAACAAAGCTAGGTTTCCTCCTTGTGGCACTTGCTGCTCAGTTGATTGATGAGTGAAGAAGAGGCAGCAGAAATAGCAGCTGCCTTGTTAATCACAGCCCTGGGCTGCCATGCAGAGAGGACATCTTTACCTTTCCCCCTACGGGTTCTGATATTAACTAGACTCCAGACAGGATGCCCCACAGAGCAAGAGATGTGCATGAAGCCAAGGACTAGCCAGCTGAGGAAAGAGTAAGTAGGATGGTGGTCAGTAGAGCTGTATTTACTGTTCTATAGATTTTCCTCTGGTTTTACATCCTCCTCTTTTTAGGACCCGTAGGTGCAGGTGGCGAGGTGGGGAAACTGCTCACGCGTCTTCATAGGTATAGTTGCCACACCTGGTGAAACCCTCAGGATGTGAAGTTTTCAAAGCCTGTTCCAAGAGGACCCAAACTTCCTCCAGTGCAATACTGTAGAGGAAATACTATTGAACAACGTTTTAGGAAGTTTTTCTTCCCTTAAACTCTTTCACAGACTTTATAGCGTGGAGGAACGGATGCAGTTTGTCAGCCAAAAAGGGTTAGAAGTGGTCAAACCCCAGAAACATCTAGCTGTTCATTAGGGAAGAAAGGAAAAAGCAGGAACCAAAGACACATCACAAATGACAACTTAAACAGAGGCTGATTTTCTTTTCTTGTTTTTGGCAGGGCCATAACATGCTCTCTTCTATATCTTATGTTCTTCTGCTGTTGTCATCCTACTCTCTTCCACCTCTTCTGGCTTGTTGCCCTTTGTTCCTCCAGATACCTGCCCTTGGAGCCTGCAAATCTCAGTATGGTCTCTTCCTTCCAGCAGAAGCATCCCTGGATGCTAGCAATCCCAGCAGGTCATGCCGCTTCATCACTGCTTTGTTTTTAGCACCAGTGCACTTCATTGGAGAGACACTTGTTGCTGGATGAGAACCTGTGCCCTAAAATATCAGCTTAAGCTAATTATTACAACCAGGGCTCCATGACATCAAAGAACTGTGTCCATCCCAGGTCCTGCACTGACAAGACATTAAGAAATTATTAAGGGTTTTATCAAAACTGCAGAGGCAATTCAAAGCAAATTCTTTGTTATCAGAAACTGGCTTTGCATTTGATGTACTCTTTCAACACATGTAAAATGAAGGGGAAGTAAAAGTAGTGTATGCTGCTTCATTGCGGGCAATACCTTGAAAATGTTTATTGCCAGAGTATTTCAGGACTGGAAATAGAAATATTATCCATGTAGGTCTAACAGTAAAAATTATCCTGTTAGTGTTTATGTATTAAAAAAAAAAGAGTAATAACTGGAAACATCCTATGAATGGAAAAGTAAGTAAAAGTTACTGGATTTGTTTGCAGAGCAACTGTCTTAAAAGCGGATGGTTGGAATTAGAACAAAAAATAACCATGAAACAGGCACAGTCCTTATGGTGTTATGAGTAACCTCTTATTTTGGTTTGCTTCTTGACTTTTATGTCAAATACAGGTTGTATGGTCTCTAGAGCAGACATTTTCTATGAAGCATTTAAGCAGATATTAGACTGCTCTGAAACAGTAACAGAGAGAGGACAGTGTGTAGATCTTAAATGTATGCAGAAAGAGATGGAGAAGTTCCTTACACTGAAAGGAGAAAAAGGGAGCCAAACCTTTGGTGATTTACCACCCTGTGAAGGAGTCAGAGAGGAGCTCTCCCCCTCCCTTTACCTTTTCCACCTAACTTCTGATGTGCAGGAATACTCAGGAGCCCTTTGTCCCTGTTTTGAAAGAGATTTAAGGAGCATCCAAGGCCCCAATCTTCCTGAGCTTGAGGTGCCCTTTCAACCCTTGATTCTGTTTGGTGGACGTGGTACTTCAGCTCTGCCGTATGTTTCACCTGAGCTATTGTCCCACTTACTCTGACAAGACAGTGCACATGCACACAGGGACAAGCACTGGGCTAAAATGCACAGATAACTGTCTGGTATGTGCTCTTGCTGCAAATCTTGTCCTTCCCATTAAGACCATTCTTTGTTACTCAGTCAGTGATTTTTATGAAACTTCTTGGAGACTAACTCTTGAGACCTTGTCTCCTCTATTAAATATGAGTGAAACTGGTCAATGGGTTCAACCAAACTGCACAAACTAAAAAAGGCAAAGGACAGCAAATGTGGAGTCCAGGAAGTTGAGAAAACTGGCCTAAGAATTTTCAAAGATAGGTGCCATCTATTTTGGAGAGGACCCTAGTAAGCCCTGTTCCCAAAAGATACAGAGAGAATTTTCTGTGTCATGGGAATCCACACACTACATTCCCACACAGGGGTTTTTGAAGAGGGAAATACATGCAGCAAAACTGCTTTCAATGAGAGCACTGCAAAATACCATAAACATTCCTGACTCTGTATTTTCAAACATTTGGTTCAATCCATTTTTACATGAAAGAGGTACTCAGTTGATGTAACCTTGATTCCACAAAGTCCCATTTTAATCACTGATTGCATAGGAAGCAGAATTTTGGTTGTATTCAAGTTTTTACGAGATTGTCTAGAGCAGTTGGTTTTCTTGTATATTCCAGTGGAAGATTCAGTTGGGCACTTAGTCAAACAAACAAAAAGTCAATATTTTAGTAATGTAAAAACTATAATTTACATCCAACAAATAGATCAAAAGATTTTTTTTATAATCAAAATTCCCATCCCACAGACACAATGGTATGTACAATAACATCACTTTGCCAAGAGATCCCAGTATAAGACACAGTAATTCAAAAGAAACAAAGTGTAAGTTTATTGGACGGCAACATTTCTTAGTTTCTTAGATCTAAGTAAAGAAAACACACAGTAGAAAAAGTTGTACAAAGCAGCAATGGATTTACATTACATTAAAGAAAAACTTACCATAAGCTATTAAGTCTCAGTCCTACAAAAAGTAAAAACCCATCCTTAATTAAAATTCAACACCGGTGTATTGAACTGATATACAATGACTATAAGGTATACAGCATTATAAAACCAGCTTCTTTTGTCTTACCTCTATAATTCTTTAAAATGACAAGTGATTTTGTTTAACTATTTGGAAAATTCTATAGCAAGTATATTGGATAATTCCAGTTTCTAGAAACTGTAGGAAACTATTCCCCTGTACTCAAGCACTAAAAGTGACCCATTTTCCTGCTTTTTAAAAAGGGACACTGTCAAGAATAAGCCTTAAAATGTGTAACTCAGATGTATTTTGCATGTTACATTGCAAAAAGGTAGTTTGTTCTGGTTTTATGTACATATTTTAATTAAAAAGATGCTGCTGCAGTAGTGGGAAGCTTGTGTTTTTAAAAGGTAATGTGTACTGCTGAGAAAATGGAAAAGTGGATCAAGTCCTTTATTCTGGAATAGCGAGAGAAAAAGCAATGTGAAAAATAAGCTCAGCCCACAGAATTCAGATACGTTTTTCAGACATCCTTGCAACAACTGAGGATGCCCTTAATAGGCATTTTGATGCCTGAGCAGCTCAAGTGTTATGAGTCAATTAATGTTTTCAAATTCTTTGATTTTATTAATATCAAGTATTCTTAATATAGATAAGTACATCTACGGTATACAATCTTTCTCTTGATAGTGTCCCTTTATGTACAACAGTTATAGTACAGTTTTTTCACAAGTCATTTTAAATAAACAAGAATCAATGACATTAAAAAATACTATCAGGCTGTGTTCAACAACAGCAACAAAAAAGATTTTAACACTGATTCATTAACAGCAACATTAAAAAAAACCCAGACCCTAAGCTTGCTTTGATTTTTATCTAAGTCTTCTGGTAGGAAAATGTAAACAATTTATTGAACAGTTTAGGCACATGCCAGGTTACAGAGTCATGCCATGTATTTGCACCCTCACTGTTAGTGCCAAGAAGGTAGGCATAGTCTGTCCGTATTCCATGTGAGGAACTTCTAGTTTTACCACTGGAAGCTTGGAACAAAAACAGAGTACATGTAGCTTCAGAGCAAACCCGCATGCCCTACTTTGGGGAAAACAAGCAAACAAACATCAGACAAAAAAATCTACTGGATGTCACTAGAAGGCCTGGCTAAGTAGGAAATGCAGGAGCAAATCTCTTACAGCTGTGTTTTGGTTCCCAGATACAGCTACATCTCCATTCTGAAATACACAAGACAAACTCTAGTGTCACCCACCGCTTCAGCAGGTTATCTGCTCACTTAGCTGTCACAGGGGGTTTCACTTCCCCTTACAAAAAAAAAAAAAAAAAGGCACACAAATAGTTCACATCCTTCGTTTTTGTAAAACAACAGACTTATACCCTAGCTGTATATGCAGTTTTTATGGAGAGGAAAATCAATTTTAACTTTTGGTTCCAGGACTTAAAAAAAAAATCTGCATGTATTTTTCTGCCATTGCTCACTTTCAATGGTTGATCATGGTCCCAATTTAGCAAAGAACTTAAGCACATGTTCTAAAAAAATTAAGACTAATCTCAATGGAACTTAACCATAGGCTTAGACACTTTGACATCCAAGTGCCTGAAAGGAAAAAAAAGTCCCGAACCAAAATATATTTCAAGGCTGAACCCTGCTCCTCATAAATGCAATGGAAGTTTGCACTGTACTTACACTGAAACAGAATAGTTCTCTGAGATTTATCTGACAGATTATTAAAATAGCAAAAAAAGAAAAAAATTAAAGATTCTAATCTATATATTAAAACATCTGCACATTCCTGTCACAAATTTTAAGAAAAAAGCAAAACTCTTTTATATTTAACAAGACCTCTAACTTTGTGTCACTTTAGTACATAGCTACAAAATTAAACAAAATATGATGAAGACAGGTTTTTGTATCAATAAATTTGCCTTTTATTTTGGCTGTGGCCAAAATAGACACTCTTCAAAAGACCTTTATTTATAAGCAAGCAACTAACATTTTTTCCATAATTCAACTTTTAAAACATATATTAAAGTTATATAAGTGGAAGCATATTTATTCCGTATCCTCCAAAATAAACACTTCTATCAAGGGCTTTTTACGATACTGTATAAAAGCTAATAGAAAACCAGAACTGCTATATAAACATCTCATATTTAAACTTCAGAGATCCTGAATTCCTTTACGAAACAACTGGAACTGAATTAAAAAAAAAAAAACCAAAGAACACGCTCAAAGTTAAAAACAAAAGTTAAAAAAAAAACCAAACAAACAACTAAAGAAAAACTTAGAAGGAGGCTATTTAGACCAAAAATATTTTTTGGATTTTTTACAATACATAGCATACTAGGAAAAAGGTCAAGGTTTCATCAAAGATGTTGCACAAGCTTTTTGATTTAAAGCGTGTGGAATTTATCATCATATCACATAGCAGAATCCCAGTTGGAAGTTAGGTGGTTATGACATAGTTGAACTAGTTGCCATCCTCCTTTAGAAAGCACGCTGATTTTTAAAAGGCTACGTATAAACTTTCAGACTGTTGTGTAGAGGAATCATTGGTGAAAACTTAGGAACCATTTTACAAAACCATGTTCATATTTTATATGCACAGATTTCTTAAATACATTTAAAGGATAGTTAGCGAAGCATTATGTTTTCCTGATTTTGTTAAACCAGTTTAAGTGCAATAGCCATTTTATTTTTAAATTGTTTCTGGTAAGAAAGAAATTTAGGTAGAATAAAAATGTCAATAACTAGAAATGTCACTATTAAACAAGTACCTTGTTTTAACTGTAATGTCACTGAAAGAGTTGGACTGATATTCTAACAAATTAGTGTAATCATATTCAGATACAATTTCCCTGAAAGAGGACAAAAAAGGACAACATGTTACTACTAGAAGAAACAATTTTAGATTTTAATCAAAAATCAAACAGACGAGGCTTGAAATTAACTGTGCAATTTTTCTGGAAGCTGAAAAAAAGTCAGGGGTCCATCCTGAGCCAATTCTTTTAATTTACAGGGAAAAAAAAAAACCTGTTGGAAAAAAATGGTGGCACACTTGGGCTTTCACTGAGAAAAATCAACTCCTGTGTGTGCCTAACTAGGGATGCCCATCCTCAGATTCTTGGGAGTTACACTTGCACTTAATCTTGCTAAATCTTGGTGTCAGCTTGCAATTCTTTTTACTTTTGAGTTTGGGATGCTGAAAAAATATTCATGGTTACATACACAACTAAAGACTCACTGCTGCTCCCTCTGAAACCAGTGACCAAACTCCCGTTGCTTTCAGCAAACACAGCCTGGGCTCTGCCTAGGTAGTGTGGAATGCAATCCCCTTCTCCCAACCGGCACAGGGTAAAGTTGGTCAGGATCATAAATGCTGTTTGCATCATTTATGTTCACTTTAATCCATCACCACTCCATTAAGTTTAAATTCTAGCAGAAGAATTTTTCACTGTTGGTTTACCATCTACTTCTGGGTAAATATTTCTTTTACTGACAGAATAATTTTGGACCCTTACTACAGCTTCTGGTAAATGTCTATGATCCTACTTACACTAAATGCTCCAGTTGTGATTTGAGGTAAAATAATGGAACCACACAGAATATCTGCAGCCCATTATTACCATGATTTTCAACAAATTATAAAATTGCAACACAGTATCACAAACAATAGAAAGTGGCAGAAAGAAATATTCTATGCATTGTATTTAAAAAATGCAGTGATTGTAGTGTGATGTTTTTTCTTCTGCTTTGAGCTGGATATGTATGCTTTATACAGATTTCAAATACATCTTCATTTATACAGGTGTCTATATAAATATTTACATTTTTAGTTTTTCTTAAAACATATCTTTGTACTCATGGCTAAGCTTATTACCATGTGTAGGAACACAACTCATCTTCTATCCCTTAATGAGCTCTCTTTTTAAAATTTATATAGTTATACATTCCTTTTTAATTAGAATTACAAACAATTGTACAAATAGTGGAAACAAAATTATGAAACTTTTCTGACATCCATTCAATCTTAGTTCATATTATAAACAGTACCATTTGCATTCTGATGGCTGTTAATACAATGACATTAGCTACTGAAACATCTATAGTAAATTAGTCTTTGGGACATTATATAAAGTAAAGTATCCCTCCTGCAATTTTCCTTAGAAACTTAATTAAATGGCTGAAAGCAGGCTCGCTGCTACTTTTTATATAAAATCTTAGTAATAATATTGCTGACTTTAGTTTAATTTGCACAAGTTCCATGTAACAACAAAACAATTCCATGTTCCCTTAAAATATCAAACATTCATATCCAATAACATCAAGATTACTCAAACTTGAGGTTTATTTGTTATTGCTCAAGGTTTCTAAGACCTAAGTCAATACAGCAAGACACTCTTATCCACCTCTTCCCTAACTGCAAGTGCATGGCATCTATTTATATGGAGCTTGTGTGTTGGTTTCTTAAAAAAAAAAAAAAAAAAAGTTGCTTACAGTATTTCACTACTATTAACTCACAGTTAGAATCCAAACTGTTGTTGCTCTTTCATTTAGTATATAACTTTATATATAATACACACGCACACACCAACATCACAGGATGAAGATCCATGCATACAATCCAGATGTGATCGTACTTCAGTGTTAAATGAAATCAAAATTATTCTGTTACTATTAGATCCCAGACCACAGTATTTTAAATTACTCTGCTTTCTACCTACTAACAAAGTTAGTTTACCTTAATCTTAAAATCCAAGCAGCATCACAAATTCCATATTTTTCATTGTCATCATTGTTGTTTTGATCCTCTTCTAGTTTATATGGCATACATTTGAGATCCTGAACACAGCCTCCACGGAACCAGTTTTTTAGGGTACCTGTTAAAGCTAGTTGTGTGTCTGTTCATGGCTCCAAAGACTAAAAGCTGTCTTGAAAGTCCTATGACAGAGTTTACACATGTATTGTCTTTTGAATGTGATTGCTGAGAGTGGTGGAGCATGATAGAAGAGTGTATCTGACTCCTGTGGTACAAATAATTTTTCAGTAGTAGTGGAGCTTTCAGACAAGCCTGTTGGACTATCAGGCTCCAAAGGCTGGATTTTGGGGAGGGGTGGGGGTGGAGGTAAGGGTGGTGGTGATGGGGAATTAGCTGGTGGACATATCTCAGGCTCCTTATTTGTAGACTCCTCTGCAGCCTGTGACATATGAGACTGGAAGTGACTCCACAGCCGGAAATTGGTTCGGAACGCCTTATTACACACGTGACAAATAAACGGCTTCACAGAGCATAAGAGCTCTTGGTGACGCTCCAGTTGTTTGCGTACGGTGAAAATCTTCCCACACTTTTCACAGGGCCACAAACCAGCATCTTTGTTGGAGACGACTTCCTTAGGTTCTCTGCTCGTTTCAGTGACCTCCTCCTCTACGTCATCTGCAGGCTCTTCTTTGATCTGAATTTTAAACTGCTTGGAAACACTTAAGTCTTCAGGTAGGCATGAGGAATCTTCAGAATCAAAATTAATTTGTTCTGATGAATCACTGAATACACCATCTTCCTTTGCAGCAACAAAATTGTTTATTTTATTGGATTCTGCCTGAGGAGGCAACCTTGAGGAACTATTTATTTCTCCATTGTGATCCAGGATAGGTAAAGAAAAGTTCTCTGATGGAGCCATTGTGTTTTGATTGTGAACTTCAACTTGATGACGCCAAATACTGAACGATGACTTAAAGGTGCGCATACACTCAAGACAAGTAAGCTTCTTGTATTCACACTTGCTTTCATGCTCATGCTTCAGCTCTGGAGAAGAAAATCGAAGGCTGCAGTAAGGACAGACAGTAGCATTTCTACAGAGTCGCTCATGATTTCCCTGTTCAATGAGTGAAGAGAGCTTAGCATTGCAGAGGCGGCACTGATAAACCTCTTTGTTTTCTACTGGACTTTCAACATGAATATGATCCTTCTGCTTAGGAGCCTTATTTCCTCCAATTGGTTTCTCCCCTGGGTGCATTTTTATGTGCTGTTTAAACTGCGAGAGGAAACGATAAACTTTCCCACAGTAGGTACAAAGATAGGCTCCTTTGGTTCTCGATCTTAAATTCCTTTTGATGACTTGTTGTGCTTGTGAAGCAGACTGTCCCTGAAAACCTTGCTTGCCACGTCTTAGTTTAACTATTAGAGCTTTTTTAATTTCTCTCTCTCTCACTATATCAATCAGTTTTCTTTGGAATTTTTCATCCAAAACAGCATGTGAACTGGAAGCTGGTGAGGGATTTTTCACAATTCCATGTTGTGTCTGGCAGTGTGTCCACACTTTGAAATTTGTGTGAAATCTCTTGTGGCATATGTCACAAGCGTAGGGCTTCTCTGGATTATGATACATGTTAACATGACGATGAAGACCTGCTGTTGATCTGAAAATTTTAAGGCAGTGCTTGCATTTAAATTTTTTATTTGGTCTTGCTTCTTCCATCTCGCTGTATTCATCTTTACTGACATCAGAATCAGGAAAATCAGCATCAAGGTGCGTAGGGCTTGAGCCTTCCTCAAAGTTATCTTCTGACCCAGGAGAACCCTGCTCATCTGCCTTCAGTTTCTTAAATGGGAGTCTTCTATCAGCTTGAAATCTCCTTTTCGCTGGAAGTCTGCTTGGTTCCTTATGATCATCCTCAGTTTTAAAAGGAAAGTCTTTATCTGTTGATGCTGAAGCATCACCCACTGTAACTCGTATTATTTCAGCAGGATCTGAAAGTGGACTGCTAGGTTCAGTTTTTATTCGCACTTCTGTGAGAGGGGAAGCAACCTCCCTATCGGTTGACTGAGAGGCACTGAAAGACCTAAGGCGATGCGGGTGTACTACCTGTGGTTTTTCATCTAAGACTAACTTCTCTGATGACTCCTTCAAGGATGACTTTTGAGATACAACATTAAATGTCTTCTGGGAATCATTAGTTCCTGGTGAGGACGATGATGATACCTGTGAAGGTTTTAGGTCAACAGAGGGTGAGTAAATAGGAACCTGGCTGTCCATGGATAGTGACCTTCGAAGCAGACTTTTTACAAGTGGCCCACTTCTGTCAATACTTTGGTTTTCTGGACCAGATCCATTAGATGGGATCACTAGCCCTAACTTTGAGTAGTATAGCAAGTTCTGATCTTCACCTTGACCATTTCCTTTTCCTACCTCTCGTAACAAAAATGTAGATTCTGATGCGCCACGCAGAGACAAGACTGGTGGACGTGGTCTTTTTAATGACATCTCTGCGGCCTTTCCTCTTAAAAGCTGACCACTGCTTCCTGGTTCATCGCTTGCAATTTCTTTCTCTGATAAAGGCATTTGAGGCAGTACTGTGTTCCTCTTCACTAAACCACCTCTGCTCTGATCCTCCACAGTTCCAGAAGTTTCATGAAGCTTGGTATAGCTCACAGGGCTTTCTTTCAGCCATCTCCTTTCAGTCAGTGATAAGTTTTGAGGGGTTTCAGTTGTTTTTGTTACTTGTGGTCTACTGCTAGTTTTGACAGCAACAGAGGGTGAAGGTTTAGAAGTATGGCTTAAATCATGTTGTGTTTGATTTATACTTTTCACTTGTGCTTCCATCCTGTTCTGACAGACAATGACACTTCTCTTCTGAGAACTACTTTCGTCTTCATCTTGATACAGTATTTTCTTAATAGGGCAAGCTGGAAAAGGAGCTTGAGGGCTCTTAGAAACAATGTTTGTAAGAAAGGATATTCCAAGACTGTAGCCCAGTTCTTGCACAGCTGCAAGACTGCCTTTCTCAATGAACAAAGATGAAGAATAAATGTAGCTTAACACATTATCAAAAGCATCTGGCTCACAAAAGTCGAGTTGAAATACTGACTGCGACTCATTCTCCTTATTCGTGAACAGAGTTTGGAAGTATTCACTGCTGGCAGCCAGAACATTTTTATGAGCTCGAAATTTCTGATCTCCTACTATAAGAACAACATCGCACAGCTGTCCCTTTAGACGCTCCTCATTCAGTGCACTTAGAAGTGAAATGGCATGTGCTGGATTTATGTAATGCAAGAGCCCCTCCATGATTCCGATGCTTCTGAAAAAGAACAACAAGAAAAAGTTGTAGGCTGCCTTGCGTGAACTGTTTTAGAGATAAACACACCTAATCCCTTTGTACTTCATCAACTGGCTAAACTACCATCAACAGTGCTGAACAAAACAGCTTGTTTGTAAGAAAGGTATGTGAATTAAAACAACACTTTTAGACCCAACAGATGCACAGGCATGAGAAGAACCAGCTCATATGCCCACTTTCAAACACACTGCTAATCACTCATCTTATACCAAGAATATTACACATAATTAACTTGAGCAGGGGCGGTGTTATCTTTCTGCAATACACCTGTCCACATGAAGGAACAGTTCAATCACTTCACTCTTCATCATCCGTCATGGTTTAACACCAGCTAGCAATAAGCACCACACTGCCGCTCGTTCACTGCCCACCAGTGGGATGCGGGACAGAATCGTATGAGTAAAAGACAGAAAAAAACCTAATAGGCTGAGATAAAGACAGTTTAACAGGTAAAGCAAAAGCTGCGTGCACAAGCAAAGCAAACCAAGGAATTCATTCACCACTTCCCATGGGCAGGCAGGTGTTCAGCCATCTCCAGGAAAGCAGGGCTCCATCACACTTGATGGTTACTTGGGAAGACAAACACCTTAACTCCAAACATCCCCCCCTTCCTTCCTCTTCCCCCAGCTTTATACTCTAAGCATGACATCATAAGGTATGGAATATCCCTTTAGTCAGCTGGGTTCAGCTGTCCCAGCTGTGTCCCCTCCCAACTTCTTGTGCATCCCCAGCCTGCTTGCTGGTGGGGGGGATGTGAGAAAAGGCCTTGGCTCTGTGTGAGCACTGCTCAGCAATAATGAAAACATCCCTGTGTTATCAGCACTGTTTTCAGCACAAATCCAAAACATAGCCCTATACCAGCTACTATGAAAAGAATTAACTCTATCCCAGACAAAATCAGCACATAATCTTTTTCTCAGCTTTAGCATTATGATGATCTATCTTGATAACTGCACTGATAAACTCTTGAATCAGGTATCTAAAGCTTAGTTATGCCAAGTCACCTCTCTAAGGCTAAGCAACCCTAGCGATCTCCTGCTGACTAAACAAATTAACGGGGTTTTGTTGTCCTTTTTAGTAGGATGATGGAAAGGGCATAAATACTGGGGAGAAGGAAGCAGGATTATTGTCTGTAACCTAGATTAATTCATCATGTTTGCTTACGCTTAATAAATGTTAATATATACTTCTAGCTATCAAATATGTGTCACTTATAACTGCACTGACAGGATCTGGTTTCTTGGAAATGTCACAATTATAACTGAAATATCGCTGCATTGCTTTGTTCTAGCTTAAAAGCACATAACTGAACTCCCCATTTTATTAATTAGCATAAGAGCACTTTATGCCCACAACCCATATACTTGAGGAAGTTACCCTCGAATACATCCAAAACTACAATAAGCACAAATTAAACTGCAGTGCAGAAGTCTCCAGGTTTGCTTCAAAACACAGCCCACTCCATACTGCAGGATGTCTCAATAACTAAATAGGCTGCTCCTGATTAGATCTTTACAAAATAAGAGAATCAGGTCTTAAATTAGTTTTAAACAAATAACTTCTGTGGCACCATTTGAAATTTATGTATCTGTGCACATACACACATACAGAAAAATCTGACATATCCAATTTTCTTTTTACTCATGGACACTCTTAAAATTCTGTTCAAGTTAACCTTTAAGAATTTTACACTACCTTCCTCCATGATGGTAGTAAAACAAGTCAATGATGTGTCTGTTAAAAGTAATTCTCTTCTTTTTTACAGCTGAATTGAGAAACTCCTCTTTAGTTTATAATTTATTTTTGAGAAATTACATTGTGTTATTGAGAAATTACTTAAAAGTTGCTGCATACAGTGTCTCAGGGCACTGATCACATCATAAAACTGAGCTACCACTTCTACATCTGAAACTATGAAATGAGTTAATAATGTCATGGCAACAGCAAAAGCAGAATTCTGTTTCCTCACCTGATCTGTCTTTATTGAGTGTTTTAGAGTCTTGTGGTGTCATTTCACAAACATTGATTTATCCTTAATTCAGCTCTGATAGTTATAATGCATAATTCCCCCACAGTTCCATCTAAAAAGAGCAGAGCAGTCAAGCTTCTATGTATTTAGAAAACAATCTGGTTTGGTTTGCCTTCTATGTTTTGCTTTCTATGTTTTGCTTAAAAGTATTGTCTGGCAGGGGTGTGCTACCCATCTCCTTTGTGGATGCCACTGCAATTAAAAGTGGTGGAGTCTGGCCCTAATCCAGTCTCATGATCTGAGCACCCATTAACACTTGAGTGTTATTAGAACAAGTGTTCCAGGAATGTATATTTTCCTTTAGCTTCATCTGAAAGAAAGCGAGTTTGCAAACGCAAGTGATTCATCTGGGATGCCATTTGCAGCATGGTATATGGAGAGTTTGCAGCATGGTACATGGAGGTAACAGAGCAACAGTGTGCTTATGAAGGAAACTTGAACTAAAACAGTATTGTGGAGACATCCAATAGAAGTTGCTGCACAACCCATACTTCAAGGGCACGGTGGGAAAGGAGTACCTTAGCAAAATGTTTTGAGATATTTTAAAATATTTTAATCTGCTTTACCCAGGCCTTGTGCTTTGTGTAATACACTCACAGAATAAACACCATGTAATTACTGTGTGTTTCTTTGTCCATCACAACACAGTAATGCTATTAGTAGAGTTGGGTGCAAAATCTACACCTCTAAAGCTGAATCCAATAGTCACCCATCTGTCTTCCCACATTCTCCTTTCTTATTCATAGAACATCTTCAATTTATTATATTAAACAAGACAGAGATAAGTATCCCACTACAATCCTCTCTTTCATTCTCAGAGCACAATCTCTGTGCAGTGAAGGAGTTCTTTGGTGCAACGTAACTCTGTCACTTTAATGGTCACCAAGGCTGCAACATACACAAATAGCAAGGGAGCAAATTGATCCTGCAAAGGCAGCCTTAATCCTGGTATTTCCTAACTCAAGTGCTTGACTTTCAGCATAAAAGCCCTTAAATGGAACAGTCAGAAATAAAACAAGCTATGATATGTTAAGAAACAACACCAGAACTGGCTTGCAGAACCATTTTAATACATTCACACAGATCATCTGTAAGCTTCAAATATTTAAATGTAAAAAGCCCCCACAGATTACCAGAGTAAATGTACAATGTATTAAAATTTCACTACCTGAACGCTTTTCAGTAACTAAGTTGATCTTCCTGCTCTCTTTTGTTCATCTTATCTGCACACGGCAGTTCACTCCTCCTTCAGCTGTCAAATATTTGCAGGCCTGTATGACAACAGCACATTGGACAATAAATAAAAAACAATATCTGTTTTCAAACACTGGTTAATTTTTATATTAAACCACAAACTCCAGAATGAATGCAGTGACATAACTGAAGAGGCAGCAAGCAGTGGCAGCAGAGCAACTGTAGGAAGGCAGAAACTCCTTACGACTGTTTGCCAACAAAGCCAATGCTTGGCTGACTGAACTTGCCCTGACACAAAAGGTGTGCTGAGCTATTGTGTAGATAACAGAACTATGGCTGTCTCTTGTAATACCAGATTTGATTCCAGGTGTCTGAGGAATCATACTTCCTCAGCTGAAGACTATTTTGCCATTAACTGCCTCAACTCTTTCCTCCAGATAATCTGCTTCTATTCTCTCTAACCATTTCTTCCAGATGTCTTCGTTACTGACAGGAAACAAAGCTGTTTCCTCTTTTCTTCCATGATGTTCAGGTGACATCAAGACAACAGTAGGAGCACATCAGAAAATCTCCCATTGTCTGGGTTCAGGTGCCACATGCTACAGCAGCTGCTGGTCCTCAGGACAACCAGTAACAGCAAGACCCCAGTCCCAGGAAGGCAAGTGCAGCGGGAGCACCTGCAGCCTTCCTTCAGGAGGCCAAGAAGAGATTTCAGTGTCAATCTTCAACAGCCATCTACTGTTCTCAGCAAACTAGATTTCACAGACTTAGGTACCATATTTGGTACAAGATTTATTTTATTTTCTTGAACAAGGATAGAAGAAGACACCTCTACTATTTTGAAACAGAGCTTGATAAAGCTCTTCAGAACAAAAGGGTGAAAAAGCTTAATCTTTGGCCTAGCAGTTTGTTGATCTTCAACAGCTACCTTGCCTTTGAAGTGGTAGTTCCTCTTCCTTTCCTCTGTCCCTTACTCTCACATCTCCTCCTGCCAGCCCTCTGGTACCCTCCTCTTCCTTTCACCAACTCTGCTGCTCATTTGACCTCCCAGTAAGTTGACTGAGCTCCCTAAAATGAAGCAGGAAACAAACAAGCAAACAAAATCAACCGAGCTTTTTTTTCTTTTTTCACCTGTTTGCTATTTTATGTTAGGAGCTTAATCAGCTCACTGAGAGGTCAGATGAGCAGCAACAGAAACCATGAAACTACCCATTCTTTGTCAGCAAGTTGTTCAATCAGCTTTGCCCATCTGAAACTTCACTTTCAGAAACAATGAAGTCACTGATGCTGAAACTTTACAAAATAGAATCAGGCAGACATTTGTATGAACAATTTACACGTCACAGCTTACACTTGCAAATACACAGGCAACTGAAAGAAGATGTTGATGTTGCCTGCTGACTGCTATTATAACAACACAGTTGTCAGCTACAACTATGTTAATAGCATGTTGGGGGTGGCAGTGGGAAAGACGATGTTCTGAAATAACGAGATAGAATGTTGCAGCAAGGAGGCGCCAGGGCTGTGAGAAACCGAAGTTAAGCAGAGAATACAAGGAAGGGGGAGGAAAAGCACACAGAGGAGGCAGCCAACAAGGAGGAATTAACAGGGGTTTCAACAGGGAAAACATACATAAGAAGCGTGGTGGGGACAAACCTACTGAAAAAAAACCCAACCAACCAAAGAAACATGGATTATGAAACTCAGCCGAGAAATACAAGTCACTTCCTGGGGTATCCCCAGGTAAATGTAGGAAGGTTGCACTCGGCTGTGAATGCTTTGCAGAGGATTTTATTACCCTGACAATTCATGTGCTGCTTCAGACACAAGGGGGAAGAAAGTCCTGTTACATGTCAAAGAGTCCAGATACGAAAGAAGCCTACACTGCTTAAACTTCTACTCAACTATCCTATGCTGGGTTCTATTATTTGAGTTTGTCAACATTTTATCGATTGCCTCTTCTCCTATCAATAGCCTCTGCAACATCGATACTCGCCTACAGTCCATACACATTTACACACACACACACACACCCCTGCACACCCCCAAAAGCTATATGTAAAAGCTCCAAACTTGCAAAGCAAGATTGTTTGCACCTCTGTAATCTTTTTCTAACTAAATACTTGAGTAATCTCTTGCTGCAAGTTCGCAGATTCTGTCTTCCTGGACTTAATGAAATGTGATTTCAACTGCCATTGCTCTTTTCCACTGCAGACAACAGTGAAAACTTTGTCAATGAAGACAAATGTTTTTCATTTCCAGTAAGTCAGCAGCAAGGAGAGACTCACTGGTATGAAGACAGGCATAAAATCAGATAAATAATATATTTGCTAGTGTGTGAAATTGTATTTCCAACCATTTCTCCTCCACACATACAGAAGCAGAAATTTAGGGAGAAAAGAAGAAATTCTATTATATTGTGCAGTCTCTCTATTTTGCCCTCCACTAGAGACAAATAATTAGCAGCTAATGCTGATACAAGCCTAGAAATTCTCTTAAAATTAGAGGCTATTTTTCATTTTCAGATAATAGCCATAGTTACACCAATTGACACTCAAAATACCTCCTCCTGACTTGCAGTAAACTACAAAACGTCAGAATAACACTACAAAGCTCCACTTGTCCTTCTCATTCTTGTTTACAAACAAGCAGCAGCTAAGGGTGCCATTTCATCTTACTCCCAGCCCAAACTAAGCGGGGATTGCTCCTGCAAGAAGCTGTCCATGTCTCCTTCCCCACGAAGGAAGGATTACCGTGCTGTCAGATGAGTAAACTGATCCAGCTGACCAGGGGATTGCACAACTACTGAATGTAAGGGAGAGGGCAGGAATGTGCGCTGGCTGTGAGCTGTTCTGATTCTTCTTGCAAGAGTTCATGAAGATTAAAAAACATCAAGCACAGGTTGATACAATATTTGTCCTGGCTTCAATGCTTCGACAGAAAGGAGTGTAACTCGTAAACCAAATTGCTGCAAACTAAGTCAAGAGACTAAAACCCTTTAAAATTCCTTTCCCTAAGGAGTTCTTCAGTTTCATTCTCTTGAGTTTTGCAACATTGCCATTAAACTCTCTGGCTGGACAAAGACCAAAAGCCTTGATGGTCATACAATTTAAACACCTACAAAACCTCATCCCCAGAAATATTTCATATTATTTTTTGGTAAGAGATGTATGAAATCAGGAATTTGAAGGAGGCACGCCCCAAATATGTACACTTGTACTGTTTCTACAGATTGACTTTATTATTTTATTGGTAATGCTGAGATACACTTACCAAATTAAGTAATATTCAGTCATCTGCTTTACTATATGAGCTACTCTTTATCTGGCCTAATTCACAATAAAATTGTACATACTGCTTTAAAATTTGTTGGTATAGTGAAAATGACAAACACTAATTGTGGCCATATTTCTATTAATATAAAGGTGCTTTTTACAGGTATAGTATATTTTAGATGGGAAGAGAAGCCAATGATACCTACATAAGGTACTTCTCTATCAACAGAATTGTGTTTGCACTAAGGTTCCTGTAAGAAAACAAGAGATGGTGGAAAAAGCCATGCACTTAATCTGAAACATGCAGAACTAATATAAAAACTGAGCCTAAAAAAAAGCCAGGTGAGAAACTTATGATTCAGGGAACGCAGGTATCTTCCACCCACTGAAGGGATCCAAAGACAACTCCATTCAGCCATCATTAATTATGGGCAAGATACTGGGAAGAAGATAAAGGATACTGTAAAAGGGGAAAGACAACAGCAATTTTACATGAGTTGTATGTAAGAGATTTACAAGGTCATGAAAAGCATGTGGAAGATTTTCAGCTTACTCAAAGTCCATGTGCATTTGGAGGTATGCAACGTCTCATATACTTAAAAAAAAATAATAAAAAGTCCTCCTCCATGAACAAAAACACTATGTACTTTTTCTTTATTCCCCAAAAGTATTTATAAGAAAGGAGCTGGTCCTATTCTTATCAAACTTCCAGGGAATTTGGCCATTGGCCTCAACAGTTGAAGGACTTGACTCGGTTATGTCCTGCCACAAAATAAACCAATTCCTTTTCATTGTGACAGATAGATTAAGTCATGGCAAACAGTGATTAGAAACCCCCATAATTCTGCTGCTTTTCCTTCCATGTTTCTTAATTTACTTTAAGAGGATTTTTGTGAGGCATATTTACTGTACCAAGTATACTGGTTTTGAAAAATTCTCACAAGACACTCACAAATTTATTCAGACCAGAACGCCAAATAATTCACCCTAAAGTAGCTCTAATTTTTTTGGGGACTACTGGTACGCTCCTAGTTCCTGTGTGTTATGGTGTTGGGCTTGGTGCTGGCCTGTGCATGAACCACACAGTGCTGGAGGGAAATCAGTGAGTCAGAGGGATGGGGGGCAACAGGGTGGCAGGAACCCTCGCTGTCCCCAGTATAAAAACTGTCCCTGAGCTAACCACAACCTATCAAAGAGATTACTGAGAATGAATCGCAACCTAAAGATTACTCACACTGTTAAGTGCTGATGTAGGATAAACCATGGATAAGGAGATTAATGCTCCAAGACAAAAACAGAAAAAAATACTTCTTCCTTTCCTGAAAAAAGCAATTTAATTGTATACCAAGTACTATGAAAGGACAAGTTTCACAACATTTTAAAAAAATTATTTAGCCAAAGGATTTTTTCATGCCCTATCATCACAGATTGTATTGAAAGATTTTACACAACAAAGGTGTGGTGTTTCACTAAATTTCAGAGGTAAAACCCCCTCAACTATGGAGAGTAGGTGATTTTAAAACTTTCTTATTTTTGATGGGCTGTAAGACTGCTGAACTGATGGTGGTAGCAGTGGAGGCAGAATGAGTTTAGGAAGGTAGAAGAGTTGCTTAACACTTTCTTTTCTTTTTCATAAAATATGCCTGAACTATTCTAGAACAACATAATATATAAAGTAGCCAATAAGCAAAGACAACAGATGATTTTTTTTTATTTCATTACTGAATAAAAGAAAATATAAGAGAACTGCTGTCTAAAGGAAAATATTGGAAAAAAGATTACAGTACATAGACTAATATTAAATCTACACCATAAATATTTGGGGAAAGCAACCCCCTCTGCACAGAATATCTATTTCAAAGCAGGGCATACTGCACTTTTTCCACTTGTAACAAATGGTTTTCCTGCCTCTAAAGATTTTTTTTCCCTTCTGAGGATCTCAGATTATTAACTGTAGCAGAGTTCATTATGAAACAGCTCACTTGCTCAAAAGTTGAGAACTTCTTTAATGAGACCTGGAAATAGCTGCAACTGTAGTGTGTGACTCACAGCATAGTACCTCCCAGTGCAGTACAAACCATATGGTGGTTACAGCCCAACTTCCTCTCCCCAGCTTCTCCTTCTACTCTGTAAGTCTACACTTGCTTATAGACAGTAGTTATAACTATTTTATCACAAAACCTTGAAACCTGTAACTGGAAATTACTTGATGTTTTTTATGGTTCAAAGCTACTGAAGTTCAAAAATAAACAACTTCAATACAGTATGAAAGCTCACAGCTTTCTGTGAAGTTGTCTTTTAAACCCAAATGTTGGCATGCCTCTAACCAATTTTAAGGAAAGCACAGTCAGCCATTACTATGAAGATTATCAGAGCACCAACTATTTCATTCTCTGTGTATGAGTATTCTCTAGCACCACACACACAAAAAATATGAGCTCACAAAACCCAGTCTCTTAGTGATATCAAGCTTCTAGTGATCTGGAGGGTTCTCAGTCTGAGAAGTATGTTGAATTTGAGTCAGCTGATAGAGTATCACCCTGCCACTTGGAACCTGCACAGTAGGAAAAGGAAGCACAAATGTTCACGTTTATTATACTTGTGTACCATTCCATGTACAGCACAGAGAGTACTTCAGGAACTTCTTACATGCAATTGCCTCTTTTTATATTAAGTAAGAGTGCTAATATATACTAAAGGACAAGTTACCTTACGCATTAAAAAAGCACCCAACTCTTTATGACATTAATGTCATTTTGGAACACAGGGCAGCACTGAAATTAGTGGAGAAGCAAGAGCACCACTGAGAGCAAGAGACACGGTCACCCACTCTCAACGCCAATCCCCAGGAGTGATCTTGCTTCCAGCCAGGCTCAAGGGAGCTCACAGCTGGAGAAACCCCTGATAAATCCTGGTCTGGCACATGTCCTTGTAGCTGAAAACTCCACAGGCTGCAAGTTGTGGCATCTTCCTGCGACTCCCTGCTGAGAACATGCAAATGCCAGTTCTTTAGATGTTCACAATCCAGTCATGTTGGGCGGATTTTCTACAGGTAGAGTAAATCAAGTGTTCTTAAGAGATTACAATGGTATAGCATTAAGAGTAATAAAATTTCTCAGAGAAAGGGATGTTAGATCGCCTTCCACCCAGGAGATGGCCACATAATTTGTTTTTTGCAAACAAGGTTTATAAAAACAGTTGCTAAAGTTTGCTCAAAACTTCCCCTCAAGAACATCAGCTAACCCTGGTGGAAAATTTTAGTCAAAGCAGTTTGTCAGTTTGAGCAAAGTCAGAACAGAACACCACAATTGGCAGTGCTCAGGCAATACAAACATAAAGCAGTCCTAGATTCACCTGTAATACATATTTACTACTCCTGATTTAATATTGAAAGCCTTGTTGTACAGAAATGTGTAAAAAAAAAAAATCTATTTTCACCTTAACCTTTATCTAAGGATAAAAATATTACCTATAACTTAACTACAATATCTTCACTGTATTCACAAAAAGTTGTGTGATTATATAATTCATCACAATCCCTTCTTATGCCTACAGTCTACCTACCTCTTACTTCCACTGTAAGTCCAATAACAAAAAAACCTGAATAGCTTTTAAAACAAGTGCCATTTAATTATTAAGAAGAGCTTACTCAGTACACAATAGAATTCCACAGTATTTCCTGTGCTTTAGATGAAGTTTTCCTGCCATTCGACACTTTACATGAGCTGCATCCAATCTGGACATATAATGGTAGTTCGGACTTTAAAGAGCACTGAAATAAAATTCTCTCCAACAGCTGTGATCGGGTAAAATACCTCACACAGCTTTCTGCAATTTCATAGCACATGCTGGTACACACTACAGAGGATTTTTCCACTAGACTATGCGATGTACTTTTTCCTACTCATGAATAATATAGCCAAAGAGCACTGGGACTAGTAAAACTACACTTTGCTTAATACCTGCACGTACTTATACGCCGCAGGAACCTTGCTGGATTGCTTTCTGCCCTGACATTTGCAGGCCAGCCCGGCTCCCCCTCCAAGACAGCCCGGGGAAGACCCGTGACACCGAGGCACAGCCCTCCCCCAACCTCTGCCATGTCCCACAGTTCCGATCAGAGCCGGTATCCGCCCGGGGAGAGCCGTGACCCCGCGCACGAAGCGCCGGCACCGCCGCGGCGCCCCGCTCCCTCTCGCTCCCCACACGCGCCCGGCGAGAGGGAGGGGCCGGGTAACCGCCTCCCGGGGAGAATCATAGAATCACAGAATGACCCGGG
>NW_010136692.1:60609-60936 GCF_000699245.1 Pterocles gutturalis | reverse complement strand
TTACAATGCTTGTGTTGCAGAGGGTTCCTAATGGCGTTTACCGTGTCGAGTCAAAAGAAAATAAATGAAGATCCCCGCAAGAGTCATAAAACAGGGTTTGTTTGTTTTCTCTCGAAATTCCCAAGCTGCATGCAAGTGGTGGTGACCCGGGGTGCCATCTTCCACAGGACGCGGCCGCCCCAGAGCCCACGGGGTCAAGGCCTCCTCCCCACTCCTCAAAAATGGCTAAAACCCACTAAATACTCGTCTATTGACCTTGTTAGACAGGGGAGTCCTGCGGAAATCTCCAGCAATTCCTTACTGAACCCTCTCGCTTTGTAACACACG
>NW_010136692.1:57097-60599 GCF_000699245.1 Pterocles gutturalis | reverse complement strand
GTCCTTCTACTCCATTATTCTATCCCATGATACAAAGAAATAAGGACATGCCTTTGGCACGGTGACCCTCTGCCAGTCACGTTCACCCAGCCTTCTGTTTCAGCTATTTTTCTATGCTTTCTGTTTCTTTGTTTTATAAAACTTGCACTGAATGCATAGAAGTTTACCTTATTATCATCTAACATGCTAATGATGATTTTTTTTTCTTTCCCTTAATCATCACCTGATTTAAGAAACAATTGCACAAATACTTAGGCCTGGTGGAGTCAACTGAAGGATTAAAAAAAATGGTAACTGTAACTAACTAGATGTACAAAATAGTGCAAAATATTCTGGCTCCAGCCCACATATTCACAATTTTCAGATTCCTGGAAAATAACAAGGCAGTGTTTCAGCTAGCACTTTGTGGCCACTACTAGTCTATACAAAACCAAGAAGCTGAGTCCATGCACAGCTCATTCTGGTCTCACCTACAGAATATACTTTAACTTCCAAAGCAATGCTATTGATAAAACTGGCGTAATTTTTAAAAAGACTGCAGAATGGCTGTTAACATTTGCAAATCCATTCCAAGAAACAATCCCTGAGCACCTCCATCTTCACCTCTCCACTCTTAGCAAGATACTAACCATATCTTTAGCAGACAAATGAAAAAACAGCATTACTTGCCCATGGCATGCTGTCATGTCCTGCAAGACTGACCTATAATTTAGAAAAGTTAAATGATGAACAGAACTTCATTATCCTTTCAGAAAACACTGTAATTAAATTGTCATATCTTCCCTAAAAATTAATAAGAAACAAGAAATCAAACCCATTATACTGAACTCCACTCTTCTATGACAACTGCAATAACATATTTTAGGTGAACTGGTTCCATTTTCATGTCACCACTACACAGAAGTTGAAGTGATTTTTCAGTGGAATTTGAAGACTATACTTACACTAGTCTGTCTGCATATACTACAGAGTAACTCATGAAGAGACACAGAATATAAAGTCTCCCTTGCATCAAGAAGAAAATAACACGTACAAGCCCCACTGTCCTTTAGTATTGATTTCCCTACCAAGGACATATTAGGTATGTTGTAAAATACAAACAGGGTGATCTAAGACCATGACATCAAGCTTACTCCCCCACCATTAAAAAGAAAAAAAAAAAAAAGTGTTAAGTTATGAAACAATAATACTTTTTCCTAAATCATTGCAGATATTTTCAAATCAGTGACTCCCACTTAACAGTAGCATTCAGTCTTCTTAACTGGCATTCAGCTATGTTTCCCTGACAAGCTTTCTAAACACCTTCCGGATAAGATAAAACAGAAGCAAAATCTACAATCAGAAAAACAAAAGAACACTAACAACAAAAAACCTCAAGTGTTTTACTTTCTCCCCCTCCAATAAATACATCGAAAAATTCACAAATGTGGTATTTATTATAATTTAGGTTATAGTAAAGACTGATGTTTATTATTATCTTCATCAGGTTATAGCAGTGTACTTGTTCCTGGACTAAGTATAGTGTAATACAGTACAACACGGGAGTGTGCAGACATTCTGGAAATTGTGCATTTTATCTTAATTCAGAATACAGAATTTTATGGCTGTGAATGCATTTGCACTTGCTTCCTTCCCATAATAGCACAAGTATTTAGAGTGGTTTAAAAAATAAAAAAAAGTTTGAAAATAAGTTAAAGGGCCTCAGTAGCAGGGTAGGTGGTAACCATGGACAAATCAATTTAATCAGTCACTATGGTATGTGCTGTGTTATCCAATTCAGTGAACCATTTCACCTCACCAATTGACCAAGAACCTGCTGTCAGGGCCCCTGCTTCCACTCATGAGGCCTCTGTCACCTTTTGCATATATATTTATCAATACATCGTACTTGCAAAATATCGTAGTTCCCTGCATTTATTCAATTTGCTGCTAAAATGTCACTATGAAAGAAAACTATCAGAAGCAGTTTTGATTAAACCATGATTTGGCTTTTCAGAAATGCTTTTTGTTACCAATCAACTCAAGCATCTGGCTAAAGTGTCGCATTAGAATATATATGTGCCAGCCGGGGTGTGCCTGGACTTAAGCAGGAGGGTGGTATTTATTCAGTTCTTTTAACTATTTATTCATTCCTTGTCAATCACTCTTACCAGGAGAACAGATCACACCCCCCTCTGAAATGCCTTCCCTCTCAGGGGATTTACACTGAAATGGAAATGGTCAGCCACCTCAGAGCTCACAAATGATACCACATGGCATCATCCATGCGCATTAAGGTATGGTATTAACTCTTTTGTCCAAAATGCTTCAATTCTTTGCTCCTCTCTGCTGTACGTACTTACATTACAACACAATGAAACCTGATAGTATATGATATGTGCACACAAGCTTACGCATCCACATCTCTAGATACATAAATATATACTGAACAACATACAAGGTGGCTTCTGCTAAGAAAAGTAGCGAATTCTCATTTGAGTGTGTTCTCAGAAACTCTAGAACCATACCAAGTATTTCCTCACTTCAGAAGCACCATGGAAATAATGTATTCTAGCTTAAACACAACATAAAAGTTTATATGCAAATTACATCATAAGATGAATACACCACAAAAAGCCCTTAAAAGTGCAATTAGAAGTAACCCTTACAAAATAGCAACAGCAAGAAGGATTTGTTAAAATAGGACTTTCTCACAGTAGCCTCCCATGATTTTACTAGGTAGCTTCAGGCTCAAAAAATAATGCAAAAAAGAGATGGCAATTATCCTAAGTGGGAATCCTTTCCTCACTACAGCACTGACAGGAAGGTGAATCGGGGTGATTTTTTGACATTAAAAAGATGAACATTTTAATAAAGGAACACGTTAAGGAACTTGTCTAGCACTGTATTTCAATATTCTCAAGAAAACAGTGACATTAATACAAGCAAGGTTAAAAAACACTTCTAAATTCTCCTTCACTATGGATTTGTGATTGCACAGAACTATAGATAATACAGGAAACATGAAAAAGCAAGTGTACAGATTCCAACATAAACTATGTTGCATTAATTGCAATAAGCTTATGACTGAAATTTGTTAGAAACACTCAATTTCACAACCAAATGCACATGCAAAATAAAATACTCTCTAGTCTTCAGCTTTTTTCCTCTTCCCAGCAGTCAACTCCGACTTAAGAAGCACACCTCAGCCCTATCCCTTTTAAAATGACAATAGCCCTGCCTTGCAAATATCTTCGCCACAATAGCAGCTCAGCTGAGCTAAGCAGCAAGGAGGGTGAGCACAACTGCTTGCTTCTTCATGCCGCTTTATAATATGATTTAGATGATAATCCAATATATATGACAAGTAGAGAATAATTTGTGTGGCCCCACACTATTATCTGTTGAGAGAAAAAGCTTTAAAATTACACCGATGACTGACTTTTGCTTGGGGGTGGAAGGGAGGGGTTAACATCTAACAGGGATAGCAAAGGGAAGAAAGGGGGTATAGTCAGAGGAAGAC
>NW_010136692.1:0-57078 GCF_000699245.1 Pterocles gutturalis | reverse complement strand
TCCCTACACCAGCTCCATTTCTGTTCTTCCTTTTTGAATGCTATCAGGCAACAAAAAAACCTGCACCTTGGCTAACAGTGCTCCATCTAGCAAGGTAAATGCTTTGAAAAATGGCATGGTATTCTAGCAGCACTTGCAAGTGAGATATTTTTACAATACACTGAATGCCAACTAAGCAGCTAAAAGAAATAGTTAAAATTGTACCTAAACATGCTGTCTTTTTTAGTTATTACTTTCACAACATACATAAAGAAAGGCCAGTTCTTGCAGACAGAACACTCAGCAGATCGGTTGAGCTACCCTATTTTCCTGTAAAGGGAGATTATCCATGATCTAACAGAAATATGGATCTTAGACAAAATTACCATGTTTTACTTTTCAAGGGTTTCAGCGACTTGTCTTGAAAATCAGGCCGTGGGGCAGCGCAAGGGGACACCTCTCACGGGTGGATATGGACACTTAAGAAAAGCGCAGGGAGGCATGTGCTTGCTCAGGCACCACCTGGGATGAGTGAGAAACACCTCCAACACCTCTGCAGGACTGAAAGAGTCTTCTGGACTGTTGATAATTGCTAATTTCAAATTGTCGTTGAGATAAATACAAGTATATTTTAATGGATTACTTATATATTCCAGTAACCAAATCCTGGTTATCAAATCTGTCACAGCAGCACTGACAGGATCACAGGTGATTGCTGCTAAACAAGCACCTCTTGTATGTTACTACACTATAAAAGGACTAATCACTTTTACATAATACGAGTATAATATAAAAATCCTTCTTGCTGAGAAGCCTACACTTGAAAGTGAAAAAAGAGTATGAGTATTTTTTGAAACGGCATTAGCCTTAAAACAGATAGCACATGCAGACCTCACCTTTTACAGCAAGGAAAGCAGAAACTAGGTATGAGGCTGCAGTCACTACAGCTTTAAAACAGGCAGCAACTGTCCCTGACAAATAAAGTTTAGTAGGCTGCCAGGGCAACAAGCTGCAGGAGCATCAGGAGCATCAGGAGCAGCGGTAGAGTGTGGCAGGGAGCAGTGGGGACCCCATGCACTCTTGGCAGCGGCCAGCGCCTGCTGACAGCCCTGCACTGGGCACCAGCTCCTTCTGGCATTTCACTCCTTCCTCTGCGCTTTTACCGGGGGATTCCCTTGCAGGCATTGTTTTGGGAGATTTCTCTTCCACCACCAGCCCCCAAACCCTTCCCCGTCCCCCCCTTTCCCCGCCTTTACCTTTTAAGCAGCATTAAATCCCAGAAGAAATAAAGCCAGCATACATTTTTTAAAAAATCATGGGGCACAGAAGGGAGCCTCAGCATGGTGCATGGCTGCACTCCCTTGCTGCCGACCATGCCCCTGCAGCTGCTCTGCTCCCTGCACCCAGCAGGGAATTAACTGGCAGAAACGTGGCCCAGATTTTTGTTTTTAAAGAATCAAAACTCACTGGTGAGTCAACCAAACATACACAAGATACACTGAATGTACATGCTCTGCCCGCACCCTCCGAGAGGGAAATTGCTGGAATGTTTCTGCTCATATGCACATTGCTGGGTTTTATGCCATTTTGTATCACTTAAGCTGTAGCTGAATGCAGGAGAGAATACAGGTAACTTTGAAAACACTCTAATAAGGTATCAGTATTCAAAATACTGAACACTGAAATAATAATTTAAGGTCAAGTGACATTATCTTGTTAAATAAACTAGAGAATGGAGCATATAGGATCTTCATCGCAGCATTTATGGTGTGTCCAGCAAGCAGGGTCACACGAAGGCAGAAAACTTCACTAGCACCCTAATTTATCAATCAATTAAAAAAAATCAATTTAATTTTAAAACTGTAATTATTTTTAGTCAAGTATGTTGGGAAATGGCATACTATCAATTCAGAAAGCAGCACATCGGGTCCACCTTTAGATTTGTGCTGATCCTGTATTTGCTACCCCAAACCCGTTGTTCATGCAAAACACTGTGCAGAGGCGACATGCTGGGAAAGTTAATTACAGGCTGTTGTTCTTCAGTAAAATTCAGTTTGAAAATTTCCTGTGCTTTACTAGCTTTTTGAGATTAACAGAAATATCATTTTCTAAAAAAAAAAAAAAGATAACCTCCTAAAGAAATAAAGATTAAATAAAATAAAAATGCTTATTTATCTATTTCTCCTCCAAATCCTGCAACACACGATAATGTATCAGAGATTGGAGACTTTCAATTTCATGAGAAAAACAACATCCCTCTATTTTTTTAAGCTTGCCTTCTTTCATCTTACAGATAGCCCCAGCATGCTGACAAAAAACCCACTGTCTGCAAAGCTTCCAATAACACAGGGTCCAATATTGATGATGTTTACTCTTGTTACAAATAAAAAAAAATGCTCTGTTGTGAACTCATCAGGTTGACTAGTTTTCTGTGGTTTGTTCTAAATCAATGTATTTTCCCCGGTGTATTGCAGAAGTAATATCAATAGGTTACGGTCTTTTGTTGCCTGGGTTTCCCCTCCCCCTCACCCCCCAACAAAGAAGCTGACAAACAACGTGGGGCATTTGCCTGATAGATCAGGCCTGTCAGGATACAATTTAGCTTAAGTTTGTGAGGAAATTAATTTCCTTAAAATCTACTAATATGATTCTACTGGAAGGTGGATTTTTTTTTTTTTTTGAGAACAAACAATGAAAGAAAGGTGGTTCAAAATGCACAAAATCCAGTCTTTTTCTCCACAAAAAAACAGAAGGGACTACACAGACAGCAGCTCTTAAAAAAATAACAATGTTGTTTCCATTCTTTCTTCCTTTCCATGAAACCTTATCTCTGCTATCCAGTCAGCCCTTTTTACAGGCATGGAGGAAAATTATTTTGCACATAATCACATAAAAATCCTTCTGAAATGCATCCTCACAGAGGAATGTTTTGGATGTACTTTCATTTGTTACAATAAAAGGGTTTTCTTGATATTGAGAGTTAAGAACTCCTGAAATAACAATTTACAAAATGAGGTCTTTTTTCTCAATAACACGAAAGATGGTTTTGCTCCAATAGTATCAATATAGCATTGCAAGAATGTGTATATTTTAATGGTTTTAACACATCCAGATAAAGCAGATACAAGATCAGTGATGGTTTAGGTTATGTTTTAAACAGTCACATAGCATGCATATCACCCATGAAATGTTATACCGTGATTTCAAATAAGTCTACTACTGTTAATCTTTTTGCATTATGAAGCCACACACACAAATCCTCTCAACCACAAATTTCCCTTGTAAGCCTTAACTGCTGTGGAAATAATAATAAAAAAAGAGATTTTAAATTAAAACAGTTCTGTATGCAGTACTTTTAAAAACAGTAAGTATTCTCCATGTTGGTGGAAAGGCTGCCATACAAATTTGCCAGGATGTTGCTGCAGCATGTACCCACATTTGCAGCCTACTGCCAAAGTTAGCTGGGGTGCAGTGCTGGGCAGGTATGGGGCTGGCTGTGTTTGAAACCACCTCCACCACATCATGTGCCGGTCTACAGAAGCATAGTTCAGTAACACCAGAAATCTTCACAGAGGTGGCTTGAGCCTCCTGGCCATGTGGATAAGGATGCACGCTGCACAAAACTGGCTCAACTCTTTCTGGGTCAGTGAGGTGCTGTTCATGAGCTAAGAGGCATGCCTGACCTTATCTGCCTCTCAGCAGAGACAGTTCTAGGGTTTCTACATCCACTGATCACCTAATCCACAGATGAGATAAAACGGTAGTTGGCAACTGGGAATTAGTTGTTAAAAATCACTATTTCCCATTTGTTCCTTATTTTATCACTAATGTGAGCAGCAAATACAAGTAACACCAACTCCTCACAACAGCAGGAAAAGGCAGATAGCATCCTTGGAGTAGGTTGGAGCACTGAAGCAAGCAGTGGTAGAGGAAGAAGAGGAGGAGGAAGGCTGCTCTGGAAGTTCATAACCTATTCTTCTTCCCCAAATACCAGTTTAGAGTCATATGACTTTAGGTATCCCTTATAAATTGGTATCATGCACAAAATTTCAGAAATATCTAGTGACAGGAGTATGGACTGACTTAGATCCTAGCCCTGAAAGCGATTCTCCTATTACAGTCACTGAACTGGATTACTTGCGTGAATGTAGGCTTCACAAGCGTTAAGGATTGCACGATTTGACCAGCAACTCAGATCTTAATTTCATTCTTCAGAAATAAAGGGACAGTTACTGTCTGACACACTCACTATGAGAAGGCCATGTCTGCTATCTCTAGAGTGGCTCCTTCCAGAGCTCATAACAGAGTTACTGGTGTCATGTGGATAGATGCATGGCTTCCTTTCCCAACTGCATAACAAAAGGACACCAAACATGGTGGTTGGTTTTCCTTGCAATATAGCACCTGTAAGCTCATGTGTTCAATACCTGCAAGAAGAATTACACCATTCAGATGCTGTATAGCCACATTTTACTGGTAAGGGAAATCTGTATCACTCTGAAGCACTAATTGAGAATGCAAGCAGTCAGCTCCTAATCCATTTTTCCAAACTTGCATCTTAAGATGTCTAAAATGGATGAGCACTATATATTGACATTATTACGACATGGCAGTATTCAGCGTTTTTTCTATAACACATTTTTAAGAGGCTTTCAATGTCTTAAAGAAAAAAAAATAATTTTGAAACTTTTCACATCAAAATGCAGAAGTAAAGTGTGAAAAGAGGATTTCAGCTGCAACAGCATTAAGCCTCATATGTTAAAGCTTTGAATTCCCACCTGAGGCAGGTATTTCTGTTGTCTCACGTGGCCTGATCCCTGAGAATTAAAAGTGAAATAATGCCATTTTCTACTATTTCGCCCTATCTCCCCATCAGATTTGTCTTTGTTAATTCTCTCTATAGTTGTGTACATTAAAATAAAACACATTTGTCCACATAAAAACAACACTGTTAATTCAAAATTTGGTGTTTCCTTTCTCTTAGTTTGGCCTCAGTTTGGCAAATCCCATGCACAGGTTTGAGTTTAACACTTCATTCTCTCAATTCACGTAATTCTGTGTACAGTTAAAAAATAATGAAACATAACTGAAAGCATTTCACTGTATGTGGTAAACTAGATCATTTTATCCCTCTTGGTTGTAGTTATGTAGATTGCTATCACTCCAGTAAAATTAAAACAATGAGGTTAATAAAACCTTTTTAAAAGACTGCATCCTCCCAGAAACAAAGCAACTTAATGGTCGTAATTCTGCTCTCAGTCACATAGGTGTAAATCTAGAGCACTTTAGATGACTTCATGGAGCTTATTCTCCACTAACTTTAATAGTGTAACTGAGAAAAGAATTCCGCACTGTGTATGGCACTGAAAAGCCACATTGCAGTAGCCAAGGCTGATTGCAGAGGTCAGGCTGATACAAGCTGCGAGGCTACGCAGCAATGCAGGCTGAAGCCCTCAGTTCCACCTGTAAATCTGTGTTTGCTGGTTGATGTAACACTTGAAAGTGTACTGCAGCATAAATCACAAAGTTGAAAAAAAGAAAACCAAAGAATTACAGCCAAGGTAGAGAAGTGATGTGTTTGATTCTTCTGCCCATTTATGCTCAGCCTTTCAGATTAAGAAAGAATGAATGACCAGTTTCAAAAGTAAGGATGTTTATAGGCCAAGGATCAATTTTCCTGGCATGACTGATGAACTCTGCATCCGGAGATTTAGATAAAACAGGAACCCTAGACTTAACTAAAATGTTTGAAAGCAAAGAACAATTCAGATAAGGGCACCCCAGTCGTGATCAATGAAAGGGGACAGCAGATTACAAGCCAGACACCGAGTGCACTGGCCAAAGAAAAATGCAATGGATATGCTCACTGAGCACAGCAAAACCAGCTATCTGTAGTTTTGATCAGAAATTCATACCCAAGCCACAACTTCAATTATGGAAGCATTGAATTTACAATTTTGAAAACAGTCACAAACCAGAAGAGTGATTAATACCAGCATCATGTCTGTGCCTTAACAATTCATCTATACTCTAAACCAAACAACCTTCCTGTTATCCAGTAGCACTCACTGTGCAAGGCAGGAAAACCATACATTAAGACTGGACATGCACAGAGGTGGAAAGGGCAACACATTTTTAATGCAAGCCCTGAAGTTGCTAGTGATGAATCAGACCCCTGGTTGGGGTGGAAGAAGGCACATGTATCTCTACAGCCACTTAGGAGAAGTGAGCACAGGCCTGCAAGGTACTGAATTTCTGTAGGGGGAATGGTTACGAGTTCTTCTGTTTTGGGAGGGCAAATCACAACTTCTGGCAAAATAAAGGATTATTCAGTTATGCTGTAGGCTGTTTACTCTCCTCCAACCCCAGGCTCTGAGGGTAGGTTAAAAGACATGGAAAGGTGACTGGGATGGACTGCAGTGACTACAAACGGAACATACAACATGTCAAATCCATAGAAATCCATAGGATTTCATTAGCCCTGAATGAAACCCAGCTGCTTCCTGTTTTAGTGATTACTGGCCATACCACTACAAGGTTATAGAAACAACTCTTACTATTCATTGAGCTGTTATATTATTCCAGTAATAGAGCTTCCGCAAGAAAAACTGCGACTATCCTTCTACCACAAGACCTTAAAATATCACAGCTAAACCAGCTAGTGCAGTGGATTTGAACTCACAGCTAGACAGAGAACTGGATCAATTTTTTTTCCATTCTGGATAAATGCCCATTGCTCGGTAGAGGGAGCAGGAAGTTTGCTGGCACACAAAGTGAGGGAGCCTGGCTGCTCAGCACCGGGCTGGAGCAGGACCCCTACCCCCCAGTCAGCATCCTCCTGCTTGTGTGAATGCTTCCTCCTCGCAGCTACTCCCGAGGGGTGGCAATATGGGTGCCACAACTCTCAGTCTGTGCAATAACAAATTGTATCAGGTGTCAGTGTTAGGCACCTGTATTACTGCAACACCAGTCTTAGGAGCTGCCATACGCTTTGCAGCTGAACTCTTCACCCTGTTCCGCCCAGAACCTCCATGGCTGCCTGCCCTCTTCAGGCAGTCTCCCCCACACCTTGTCGTGCTGCTTCCACCACTGGGTGTAATCCTCCTGGAAATGGGCAGTGATCCCTGTTCCACAGAGAGGGAAGATGAAAAACCCATCTCTACACAAGTCTACTAATCCTTCTTCAAAAGGCTACCCAATGACCATCTGGAGATCACAGCAACCTCCTGATGGAGGGAAGACTTGCATCCAAACATGTCTTTCACACTGAGCGAGGTATGTGGTGAACCCTCAGGGACCTTTTGTGTAAGGTTAAAGTGTGCTCACTGAGTGTGCACTCACAGGTGAAGGCGAGGGCTCAGGAGCCAACTCGATAATTTAGTGGGGTTCAGCTGTAAGCTAGAGCACCGAGCTGCTGGCTGTCCAGTAGAAACCTCAACTGATATGAGACACAGACAACAGGTAAATTTGGGTTTTGAGGAACCCAACACCTCCTGTGTGGTTGAAAACAGCAATACCTGAACAGTTTTAGCCACAAAATACAAGGGACCAGACCTTTAAAAGTCTGACACTTCCCACACTATTCCTGGATACTTCCAGGAACAAATCAATTGTTTATTAACCACACTCCTAAAAACATGGAAGGCGAGAAAGCCTTGCTCCTAAATCAAGATCCCTTTGGCCCTCCTCCTTACAAACTTTCTAATTCTAAATATCCAAAATACCTGGAAATACCCAATTCCAAATAACCACAGAGTGGAGGGAGAATGTGTCCCCCACCCAAGACTCTGGACCTCAAGCACAGCCCACCAATTTCCCTCATGAAAAGTCTCATCCTTCCCAGGCTCAGAAGCTGGTGATGGAGAGCATGGCATCACCTTCTTTCTCTGTCACAGGCAGCCTGTGGGACCATTTCATATATAATCAAATGTTTACAGGTATTTAAATGCCTAAGTCCCATTGACTTCAGAGGCAAGCAAGATCCTCATAGTTTTGAGGATCTGAGTCTGTGCCCCTCAGGATTATATCTGGTAAAGCAAGAAAAAGAAAAAAAAAGTTATGGTACAACAGAGTACAACCATACGGTGATCAGGCCACAAATTAACTGGCATTCACCGAAACAGAGCAGGAACCAAGCATATCCCAAGTATTGGGATGAAAAGTCAGACAAGTTGTAAAAAGTAATTTCACTTACATCGACAACCCAAACACTACACGGAAAATGAGAGCTATCAAGAGCTTAATTGGACTTTGCACAAATGCAGAAAAACCCTCCAGAAGTCTTTTCCATTCCCTGTTGTCAGGAAGCACAAAAATGAGAATCAGATGTAGAAAACACACACTTTCCACACTGTGCAAAAGCCTGAACCAGAATGTCTTCAACAAACTAGTGTGCTTAGCTTTCATCCCAGTTTTCCCGCAAAGCTTTGCACTGCGAGTGTCACCGCTGCTTGCTGTCTTGGCAGCATCAGCGACAGCTCCTGGGGTGCCCCTTCTGTTTTCACACTCCGTACTGTGAAACAAGCCAGCAACAGTATGCTCTGCCAGGCAGGACACAGGGAACTGCCAGGGATCCTGCTTGAGTGCTGCAACCCATCCAGAACCGTCAGCAGTGACCAGGACTCCAGCTCAACTATTTTACATTTCATTCACAGGCTTTCTTTGGTAAGGTGAAAATAAATGGAAGACAATAATCCAGTAAATAGCCCCCTTTTCAAGAAGAATACTTACAAAGAGGTATGATCTGCTTTCAAAAACTCCTGAGGATGATCCATGCAGTAACTAAAACTGATAGCCAATTCTCAACAGCAAAAGTTTTCAGTTAATTAATCTACTTTTTTTCAGTTCGTAGTGTTTGTTTAGCTTGGTTTACTTCACACCTCCAGTTTCGAGGCAAAATCATAAACTATTGCACCGGCACAACTGTGGGTGCGAGAAACACTGGCAGGAGGTGAGAGGGAGTAAATTAAGCAGTGATATTTCCATTGTCCTCAAACGCCCGAGGACCTGCAACGTGGGACTGCACACTGTGTCTGGGGACTTGGCCCTGGTCACAGAACACACATGGCCTTTACACAAATCTATACTGCATTTCTACCTGGGCTCATGAATATGTCAATCATAATATTCATTTATCTGATCTGCACCAGTAGGAGTGTGAATGTGAAGGACAGATAAAAGTATCACACACTGGAAGTCCAGGCACAAGATATAGACATTGAACTTCTTTTTCTAAATACAGTGGTTGTGGCTAAATTCCCTTTCAGTTAGGGACAATGAGTTGGAAAAGAACTTGATTGACAACAACATAGCTAAGTTGGCTGCAAAGTATGCTTTGAGTTAAATACACGCTAAATACACAAAACACAGATGAGTATTTTGCCTCCTTTAAGTAAGTTTGTTTTTACACCATTCTTTTACATATTCCCCATAAAACCAAGCATCCCTATTTCAGGTTAACTAATCCTTTTTTTTTTTTTTTTGCAAACTTCCCCTCTACTCATGCACAGCATAACTGGGGCATTCCCCAGTTATGCTCATGCAATCCCCATAAAACCAAGCATCCCTATTTCAGGTAACTAATCCTTTTTTTTTTTTTTTTTGCAAACTTCCCCTCTACTCATGCACAGCATAACTGGGGCATTCCCCACCTTATACTCATGCAAGTGCTATTTGCAGCTGGACAATTTCCCTTCTACCTCCTTCATAGGTTCTGCCTTACTCCATTATTCTTTCTCCATTCCCCTTCCACTGCAGTGCTTGGTGTGGAAGCATTGCACCTGTCAGAATTCAGCAAGAATAGCTCTCTGACTATTTTCTTGCTGAGGCTATTGTGAAGGTAGGGCTTGAGTCAAAAGCTGCTGCTCATGGACAGAGAGCAGTCTGGCAGCTAAAAAGGGAGAAGAGAAGGGATTGTGAATAGTTTGTAACCAATTAGTCATGAGATGACTTCTTAGCTCCATTTACTTTGCCTGTACTTATGTCACATGCAGTGGGCAGGAGCCCTTTGAGAGGACCTTGCAAACTCTGACATGCCTGTCAAATGGCATCTTACAGTAATCATGGCTATGACGACAGGACTGCTGCACACAGTCAGAAACCAAAGTGCAATGTTTAACGATATTCCTGTCTTTGTTAGAGATACAAAAGGGCAGCACAGAGAGGCCATTAGGGTGGGTCAGAGAGTTGGATGACAGAGGAGGGAGAGGGATAAACATGGCCATCCACACCAACCCCTCTATTAGTGGCACATAGCTGAGGTGGACACCGTTCATCATCAGTGACACTGGCTCACCTGCTGTCAAAGCCTGGAAGGCATGAAGCAACTACCAGGATGTTCAATACTGTCGAGGCCAAAGCCAACCTTTCAGCAGCACTCTCAAGAAGAGTGCCCCGTCGCAGTGGTACCCCACAGCTCACCAAGGGAAGCTCAGCATGGCAGGCTGCTTGCTCGGGGCCTTCCTACATGAGACTACTGACATCACTAGCATAATGCTTGTCAGCAAGTCTCCTGGTTTTATGGTACACGAGTTTAATTGCCCTTCTCTGCAGATTGCCTTGAGCACCTCTGCAGCAACAATAGATACGTTCTCTCTCTGGAAATTACCTTAGATCTTTGCAACAGAGTTAACTGCTCAAACGCTTGCCTTACAGATCATAAAAGAGCTTCACAATTGACTTATCAACTTTGATACTCATTCAATAACTACTGAATTTTTATTCTAGAATGGGACAGCATATAGGATAGCCAAGTTCCCTTGAAGCATCTCAAAAGCTGAGACAAAGAACATAATTTCTGCAAAATGCTGTGATAATTCCAATGCTTTATTACACTTACTGGCATATGAATTAACAGGCCAGCATACCTGTTGATGTACCACTGGCTCTCTACAGGTAAAATTTTTTAAAGGTCATCGTTTGCTGTAGTTAACTATGTATTAGCTAAGTACTTTGTGGCTCCGAAAGCAGAATGCTTTACAAGAGAACACACTTCTGTGTATCAATATCCCTTTTAGTTTAAAAATGGATTGAAGTTTTTATGTTACCATACCAGAAATGCTGATGGTAAAATTTCTCAGGCCTCTAATAATTTCTGCTGTTAGCTGAATCCAGCCACAAATATTACAATGTCCTTAAAATATTTTAAGTAAACAATATTTGACTATAATTCTAATTTGTTGTCAGGAATTTTATTTTGTAAATGATTTAGCCAAAAAATCTGCACTTTCCAAACAGTACTTACAAATTATCTAAGTGCCATGCCTCTGTATCTTTCAAAGAGCATCAATACCAAATGTGCTTACCACACATGTTAGGAGACCATTGCCACGTGTGTTTAGAGCAGTGCTCCCTCTGGTCCGGCTCCAAAGTTAAAGCATCTGAAGTGTAAATTGTGTGTGACACAGCCAAGGAAACCCACTTTACTTTAACCTTGTTAATGGTGAGCCAGATGGAACTGCTGAGGCCACCCATTGTTCAGGTTTGCATTTTTGTGTAATGCCATGGTGTAGGTCCATAGGGCCTCATGAATTCCCCTCCTCTGAATATATACTGTGCTGTTAAAGGCACTGAAAGGATCAAGCTCTGCTCTGAGAGCAGCTGGCTTTGTATTTTTTTAATGGTTGTTAGCAGCAGCAGCAGGTTCATTCTACTCCCCCATTCTCTCCCTGTCCTTCTTAAAATCCTGATCTGTCGGTTCTTGAGTGAAACCAAACCCTAACTCTGTCCTACGTAGCACATCATACATTACCTCAGGTTCATTACCTCAAATATTAATCAAAAAAGTCTCAGATTCTCCCTCCCTTCCAGCCTCAGAAACTGCCCCAGTGGTTCTTAATCACACAAATCATCATCACCAACTTCATCATAGGTTGTAATTTCTTTCCTACCAAACCCACGTAACCTGTGCCTGCTTAAGTTTTGTTACTGATCATCGCCTTCTGAAAATTGTCTTGACCTCTTTTGTGCCTTTAGGACGAAAATGGAAGCAAGAAGAGTTTTGATAGCTCACAGCAGACTCCTCAGTCTGTGAAATACGAGGAAGCTTCTGAATTGTTCCATACCAAGACCCATCTGTACAGTGCTTGTAATGTAGAAGATAACATCTCGTGACGCCTGTGCCATGATGCAGCAACGTCAGATATTTGCTGATGAAAAGCTGCAACATATGATGTAACAGAGGCAGTGAAAAACGCACAAGACTACAGCTGGCTGCCTAGCAGCTTCCCAGCTGTAGTGCAAGATAGTGTGAAGTTGGGAAAGGGGAGTACTGTTCTCCATTTACTCCAGCTGTAGTGCACGCTGTTCTGAATGGGATGAAAAAAGTACAAAGCCATCTCCTCTCCAGCCCTTCCTCCCCAATAGGCCTGCCATCAGAAAAGCAAACTGCACCTCACAAAAAGGAGACTGCAGCCAGAAGTAACTGAATTGCATCACCGAGCACCAAATAATGCGTCTGCCTCTTTGTGAGAGGACTTTGACATACTGGCTCCCAAAGACAATGCAGTTAGCATAACCTGCAAATTATATTAGAGGGATGCTGCAAACAATTATCTGTTGTTACAGAAACTACAGAGAGGCTTTTGCAACACAGGAGCTGATCATCCTATTAAAAGGGCTGAGAAAACATAATCAATACTTTAGAGCAAATTCCCTTACCTGTTCAAAGTGACTTGCTTTTGCACTACACTGTCAGGGTAAGGAATGAATTCCCACTACCAGATCCCCAGGTCAGTGCCTCATCTGGTGTAGGAGACACAGTACTCACTGAAATGTATTATATTCCTGCCATACCCAGCTGGCCTATGTGCCTTTAAGGAAGAGGAGCCAGGAGGCACCTGAAGCTCAGCAGCACTGAGCCTGCTCTAACGTGAGGGAATCGAGGTCCTGATTGTCTCTCCTCCTTCCCCAAGCTGCTCTAGACACCTTTGGGAAGACCAGCTTCCCCTTTCGTACATGCTCCCCGAAAGCAGAAAAATGCCCTCTTGGGGTTCCTGAAATCTGACAAAGTTCTGGGGCAACCATGGCTGGATTCAAAGGGGAAGCTGCTCTAGACACCTTTGGGAAGACCAGCTTCCCCTTTCGTACATGCTCCCCAAAAGCAGAAAAATGCCCTCTTGGGGTTCCTGAAATCTGACATAAAAGTTTTGGGGCAACCATGGCTGGCTGCCAAAGGGGAAGACCAATGAACTGGGGAACCACAGGAAAGACACACTGGCAGGAAAGGCAGGACATGGTAACCTCTACTTTCTCCCCACAGCAAGAAGGTCTCATAAACTAACATTGCGCTTCAGAAAGACACACTGGCAGGAAAGGCAGGACACGGTAACCTCTACTTTCTCCCTACAGGAAGAAGGTCTCATAAACTAACATTGTGCTTCGCCCACTTTTTAAAATTTTGCCAGGTTTTCTCTGTTAATAGGATGCAAGGCTATCATATGTATTTTGAGATTGGACTGGCTTGATTGCCATCGCCTGCTGTTGTTATGTCCTTTCACAAGCACTCTTTAACCCTAAGTCCATTTCCCAAAGCAAAAGCTGTTAATAACCCTGGACTGATGTGACGCTTGGTCACACCTAGGATGTGACCACAGGATCACCGTAGGATAGAGATTATATGCCTCCCTCGATTTCAGCATGTTAAGCTTCCATGAAGCTTTGTTTCTTTCAGAGGCAGCTGTCTCCATTTCCATACCCTAGCTTGCTTCTTGCCACCAGAGTTAAAATCATATGTGTATCAGTTGGGAAAAATAGCTGCAAAATTATTTTTCCTATGAAGTCTTGCAGAATGAATTAGTTCAGCTCGTAACTTTCCTCTGATGATGATGACAAGAAAACCTCAAGCTATCGTATAGAGGGGAGCCATCAGTAAATCAGGACTTTAGTTGCCAATATCACACTTTTTGTACAAAAGGAACTCTGAATAACATTAACATAACTGTAGAGCTTTTATCACAATAAAGCTGGTTGAATTGTGGTTTTTTTGGTTTTTCAAAGTACTTGTTTAACTTTCTTGGTAACTGAGGCTAATTGAAAGATTTGCAATAAAACTAGTTCACTATCTCAACATAGCAAATTAACATTTTATAACATACTTTTATATTTGATCAGTATTTAAGAATACTCTGAAAACTCACTGATTCCTAGCAAAGACTAGGAAAACATGCACATCTGGAAATATCAGGGAACATACGTTTTCCTTTTCTGGAACCCTGGAAAACACAACATTGAATGGATTATATCCTGGAATTTCACAAGGTTACTGACACGCACGTGTACTTTTCAGCATTACAGCTGAATTACTACTAGCTTTAAGTGCTGATTTTATATAATCCTTTCTTTCCATGAGGAAATTTCCTTTGAAGAGCTGTCATTAAGAAACATGAAACATTAACATCTTACGTATTACACTCAAACACTCTCTATAATCGATGCACATAGTAAAATTAGATGGAAAGAATATGGTTTCTGCTACTGTGTGTGAAATTTGTTATTTTTTCCTTGTCACGAAGAAGGCAGTTTATCATTTTAGTACATTTAAGTTCCAAAGTACAACTCTGAAACTGTAACACACTTTATATGGTCGATGTGAAATAGCAGAACACTACAATTGGAAATGCTAGTTTTAGTAAGTATCTCCAATTGTCTTCACATCATTCCCAGCAGTTCAAACTACTGCAACAGAAGCAGAAAAAAAATTAAACAGATTGCTTAAAGGAAGCTGGCAGGGCAGGATTATACCACATGCTGCACTCCTCCAAGCTTACCACTTGCATTTTGCAAGTTTTGAGGAGCAGCTGCTGAAAGGCAGAAAGGGAACTGGCAAATGACCACTGCATATGCACTGCTCTGCCATACTAAAACGCCAAACCAGAAGTTAACTGTGAGTTAAGCCTGATCACTGCGGCTTTTAAAGGTTGCTCTTTAGCCCCACAGGGAAAGATTGGGATAAACTTTTTAACAGGGCCTGTAGCAATAGGACAAGACATAATGGTTTTAAACTAAAATACAAGAGGTTTAGACTAGACATAAGGAATAAATATTTTATGCTTAGGGTGGTGAAACACTGGAACAGGCTGCCCAGGGAGGTGGTAGATGCTCTGTCCCTGGAAACATTCAAGGTCAGGCTGGACGGGGCTCTGGGCAACCCGATCTAGTGGAAGATGTCCCTGCTTACTGCAGGGGGATCGGACTAGATGACGTCTGTGGTCCCTTCCAACTCAAAACCTCAAAACTCAGCATCGAAAATAGATAGGATTTGCTTTTCTCATCCTGTTTTCTTTCTGTGGCCAGGAGAATCACAGGCTGCAGCCCTGCTATAAGCACAGACCATTGTTCTTGTGGGGAACTGGTGTGCAGTGGGATCTGGTACTTCAGATCTGCGTGTAAGTCCAACAGGAGAAGCTCAAATAGAAAAAGCCTTGCCTGGGGAATCCAAACGCTCTACAAGGTCTTGCCGATGCTTATTTACACCTGTGGCCTTTTGGAGGCTAAATCCAACTCCCTGCTGGGTTTTGTGCTCCTGATGCTTTCCTCCAGTGAACCCCGCTGGCTCTTACCACCTGCCACCAACGAGGGCAGACCTCACATCACTCCTACTATAGGAGCCACAAAGCCGCCACGCTGTTGTGGGGAACATCTCTGCCACACCGAGCAGAGAGCACAACATGTTTCATGCCAAACTGCCCACAGAGTTTCATACCCCACATAAACTCACTGAATGTGGAGCTGTTACCAAGAGGCAAGCCCCACTCTCCCACCACCCTACCCGTTTGCTCCTTGGTACCTTTTATTTTTTGCAGGATTAGCTTCTCTCAGTTATGCTCCCTAAACTGGCTCTCGTGAGGCATTAGATCAGCACCAGCAACCCTGCAGGGAGAGGACCATGCTGGCTGAGGGTGCAGGGGGACCACAGCAGCCAGCCAGCCCCTGGTAATATGAAACTTCACCCTGGCAGATACCTGGCTTACAGAGCCAAGGGCAGCATCCATTTCCTTTTAAAGTCACAGTTCCTGTACAGGAAAAATAATGAACGGGGATTCAATCTGTTAACGCTGTCCAGTAACCGGGAGATACCTGTTTCTTCAGTTTGTTACAGTACAGAAAAAAACCAACAACAACAAAACCTAGTGTGCTTTGTACTTAAAACTAGTGCAGTATCTCTTTCTGAAATTAACAGTATTTTCAGCTTAACAGTGTCTCTCTAACAAGGGAAAACACCCTGAACAGCATCACTTGTCAGCCACACAAAAAAATAATCAGTTGGATTCTGAAGTGCAGCTGTCTGAGTCTTTGGCTGAAGAGTTTTGGGGTGATTGCTGGGGAGAGTTCTGGCAAGCCTAGACCAGATGTAGTTGAACACTAGCTGTGTCCCCCCCAGGGGATGTCAGCATGTGAAGAGTCCCAAGACCCAACTATGTATTAATGGACACAGGCATGAGATACAGAACCAGTTACTGGAAGTTTATACTCTTGATATCCAATATATATGATTTACAATCACATACAAAGAAAAAAAAAATCTCAGGATGCTCAATGCCTACACTGACAATAACCTAAATGTACACATCTACTGCACATTTAAGAACACCATTATTGACACAAGAAATATTAAGTTAACCCCCAAGTTTGAAGGAATCTGTCTGAAATCCCCCCTGAGCAAGGGTATAACCTGGGGTTGGGCCAAGGCCATCTCTGTACCTTCCCCATCTGCTGAGAGGTACATACCAATCCAAATGCACTTGGTAGGGGAACGCTGACCTGATTAGACTTCAGACTTCATCATTCTTCCACAGAGGCTCTTTTCCTCTATAGAAAGAGACTGCAGCATAGGCAGAATTAGGTTACTGGGACGCTCTGCCAAACAGGTCTCTAGGGCTGCATCTGTTATAGCATTGTCACGTGAACGCTGCTTGACCATCTCAGCAGTCTCAGCCCATGGGGGTGTTTGGCAGTGTCACAAGCACTGCCTGTCTGAAATATCAAGAGGGTAATTTTACAAGTGCCTGTCTTTTTACAGCAAGCTCTGTGCAAGCCCATCCTCTCCCAGGAGGTGCCACCCTCGGACGCCTGAGCCTGCTCATCCACATCCCGCATGGCAGCGGTGGCAGCAGCAGAACCTCTACCTTCAGGCCACACATGTGGCTTCCTTCCTCAAACAGGCCTGCACAGCCAGGAAAACCAGCCCTCCCGCTCCCCAGAGCTACACACCAGCCACAGTACACCTCCAGGGAGCCTGGCACTCTGCGCCTAGCCATTCCCCCACCAAACTTCAGCGCAACCACACCTGTGGCATGTCTTCATTTGTGCTGTCTTTCACAGATAACGCACACCCCACGCACACGAACACGCGCACCCAGTGTCTGGGGTCCCTGGGCATCTACAACAGGATGCGCAGCCAGCCTGCCCCAGCAGAGAGCTGTATCCCTGCCACCCTGGACCACGAATGCAAAGCACACAGCTACAACCTGTGCTGTTCTCTGTCTCTTGGCCAGCTTGCGGCCATGTGAAACATGCATATTAAAGAAGCTTCTCTAACTATTCATCATCTTTTTGTGGGGGCAGAGAAGGAAGGGAAATAGCGAAAGGAAGGTGAGCATTACAGCCTGCCGGATTCCAGGCAGAAGTATGCTGAAGACCTGTCTACAGGCACTGCAAGTCATCAGTCCACAGAAAGAGCCAGGTTGGAAGCAGCCCTGTCTGTGGTTTGCTGCGGAGAGGTGGGCACTGCCCACCTACCACTTCTCTTTAATCCAGTCGGCCCCAGTCCCGCAAACTATGTAGCTCATATGCAGCTATCCCTTTTACCACATTTCCTCCTCATCTCCAGTTCTTCACACCCCCATCTTCACTTCCATCCTGATTCTACACCTAATTGTCACATTTAGCTTTTACAGACTGATATGCATGAACCATTTCAGAGGTCACAGCTGGCTACTTCAGGGAAATAAGAATTTTTAAACGGACAAAATTGAACCATCGTTTAACAAAGCAGTACCTTTAAAAAAAGAACAAAACAAAAACAAAAACCAAACAGATTTGTTTCAAGTCTTTACACATAAACTTGTCCCTGTGGAATCTTTTTATTTTTTTCTGTAACTAAATAAAAATCTGCTTTAAAAAAAACAATTCCAAATTAAATGAAAATGGATTTATATGCTACACACAAACTGTAGTCCTCTACAGTGTAACAAAATATGCAAGCTTAAGCAAATTTACCACCTGCTACCACAGAAAGGGAACATGGTGGTATCCCATTCCCAACACAGCATCTCATTATAGCAGCCGGATGTTTCCACTACAGTGATTAGTGTGCATACAGTGTCACGATTAATTTCCAGTACTAATACCACCTGACAATTCATATACTTTTACATTTACAGTCTCAACCATAATCTGTTATTCAATAATTTTTTGCAGGTTTGTGAAAACTCTCAACTGACCTTCTTACCTGGGCAAAACCATAGACACAAAAAGGGCATGTCATCACATTGTCACTTCTGTTGTTACCTGGCCTAATGAGAGCAAGCTAACACAGCTATATTGGTGTAACTTCATTTTGTCTAATAGTGCATCCTGCAAAAGGGGAACAACGTCAACCAATGCACTCTAGCATGCACCAGCAGAGAGAACTGGGAGAAAGGAGCACACGCTGTGGCCACACTGACTACACAGACATAGACTGGAACTGTCGTCTGGTTAGACGAAGATGTCCTACTAATGCAAAACATGCAGCATCTTTTAGAAGAAGCCAGTCACACACTGTCTAATCTACCAGCAACTGCAACAAACTAAACCGGGTTACAAAGCCAGGATTTACCATGTTCCACAGCGTCACTTTGTAACATGAGTACCTATACCAAGCTCAGCTAGTGGAAGTTTGGAATAGAAAGGGAGTATCACTGTCAGCAGAAGAAAGAAGCTCTAGCTGGTTCCTGTCAGTTTTATCTCGAAACTAAAAAAATGACATTTGGGTTGGTTTTGTGGTTTTTGTTTTTGGTTTTTTTTGTGTTTTTTTTTTTTTTTTTTAAATCTATGAGGCCATCTCATTCTAATCTCTTATTAAGTCATCTTCCTTTTGATACCCACTTTATTCAATGCAGCTCAGGCAACCTGCCATAAATCTACTGTGTACGCATTTATGCATATACTATATATGTGTATACAACATGTATACAACAGATTTAATAAATTTTTTTGGCTCTTCACAACTGAAGTAATTCTTCTATAAAATGCATCTTAAAATTACACTAGTGTAAAGACTACTATTATTCTGACAAAAAGCTTTCAAATTTGACTCATTCATATTTTATGTAAGAATTTAACAAGAAATGTGGGTCATTAAGAAAAATTAGATTAAATAGCTTAGATATATTAAGATATACTTCTAAAGCTTTTATGGATAGCTACCACCTGAAGTATCTCATAGACATCCATATTCACCTGACAGTTGGGAACAACTATAACCACTACTTACGAAGAAAACCAACATGCTTCTTTGCTGGCTTCTCATTCAAATTAGCAGCTAGAAACAGATGAGGAACACACAAAAAATAATCCCTTCAACAAAAAAGGCCACCAATAATCCAGATTTCTGAAACCCTCTGAACTTGACTCCATTACTAGAAAAGATATTTTCTGATGAGTTCTTATTTTGAAAAGGAGGGGGGGCAGTGCATGCTAAACCCTAGAAAGCAAAGCAGAAGAAATCATCTCTTTATGGCAGTTCATGGTAAGGAAGTGACTCAGCTAAGGCAAATTACAGAGCCCATTTGGAGACACTGACTCCAAGAGCACTGGGGGCTGCAGTCAGAAATCTGGCACAGCTGCACTGCCAGAAATTTTAACCTTCACAAGCATATAAGCTTGGAAATTTTCTCACAGATATCAAGCAAAAAAACAAAGCAGGGTTTCATAATAAAAAACTCCAATATAATTTCTAAGTAATTCAAAAATTGTATTATAACTTCTTTTGAGTTTTGAATTACCCCTTCCGCAAAACTCAGCAAGCAGTCTACTCTGCCCTGCAAGCTACTGCACACAAAATTTGGGAGGCAGGTCTTAGTACATTTAGAGCTAATGCAACAGTAACTAAGGGATGAAAAACCTCCAGCACCCTACTTTCCACTAGACTCGTTTTTGATCTGTAGATCTCAGGTATAGAACACTTTTAAAGGGTAGGCAAAAGACAGTTAAGAAAAGCAGGCTTGTGGACAGGATATTTGAATCATCAAACATCGTGAAACAAGAGGACACACACATCCAACAAAAATCCTGGGGAGGTCTTCCAGACTAAAAAAATGTGTGTGCGTATCATCGCTCTCTGATAATTCAAATAGTTAAGTACAATTACCATTGCAGTTAAAAGCAGCAGTGATTTCAAGTATTGTATAGACTAAGGAGGAAACCAATTCTGCATTGAAGAGTTTACTATCTAAACAGAGAGAACAGAGGGAAGGTAAAGAAAGAGCTTAGGCAAACAAGAAAGTTATCTTAAGTCATGTCAGGCACACTATCTTTGTAGTTGCTTAACTTTCTTCCTTTATTAATTAACAAGTCCTCTGTTCCTTCACAATGATTCACATGTTCTCACAAGTGGGGAACCAAAGCTGTTCTGTAAAACAGAACTAGCTCTGCATCCATTGATCCTAGCGATTTATTTAACCAGAGAGAGGGCTGACAAGGAAGAATCACAAAATGGCTGATCAGAAGCTACCTCATTTTATCCCAAGAATTCAAATACGGAACAGACCTCCAACATACAATAGCCTTCAGGCTTGGTCCTGCCCCTTCAAACACCCCTTGTTTCCCCTATGCCGGTGTTTCTCCTGGGGACGCGGGCCACAGCTGGTTGTGGCAGTACCACGGGGGATGCAGGGCACAACCGCTCATGGCAGCACCACCCCGGGTTGCAGGCACACGCGGCTGTGGCAGCCTTTGCAGCCGGTAGAGCTTTTCCAGCCATGCCAGTGAGACGCCAGGAAGGAAACAAAGCGGTGGCTGCGTCCCTGGGAACAGTCTATGGGCTGCAGCAGTCCACAACAGCTCCCCCTGCTTTCCCTTCTTTTCCTTCCATGAAGGAGGAAGAAATATGGTGATCGTTTTGCTCAATTTCCCCTCAGGTGCAAAACAGGGCTAAAAACTGCAAGAACGTTTTAGCCTGTAGAGGAATAGTTTGGAAAGTTACAAGCTTGCAAAAAGGTTTAAATCTCATATCCTTCACTATCAAAGGAACAATAATAACAATGTGTGGAGGTTAGACTGAGGCTTACAAATGGCTGCCTGCTAGAGTTTAGCTGTATTTTATACTGCTTTAACTTAATTAGTAGCCATACCTATAGGAGAAGTACCATAATCCATGCACTGCTAGTCAGAGCCCGAGCTGTGAGATATCCATAACTTTTTGTTTTCTTTCCTGCTAGGTGCATTTGCACACTAAAACACTAGTCCGGCTTTTGCATGTGATACTGAAACCACTTTTATTTGCACTTCAAACAAGCAACACAGAAATGTGATTGCTTACACAGATCCTTGAACGTGAGGAAAGGTGTCTTTTTCTAGATAATATCTTTGAAATTGATTGTACAGATGAAAGATTAAGTCCTTATTCTTCTAAAAATACATACTAATGGATTTTGAACCATGACAAGAACAATCAGACAGTGCTGTTTTCTTGTAAATCAATTTATAATCTATGAAAGAACATTCCTTGGTGACAAGTTTGCATTGGAAAGGAATTCACACTTGAAAAGCTGTAACAAAAAAGAGATGTTTACAAATGTTTTTAAGCATCACAGTCAGGAAATTTTAATATGGGAATCTTTTTTCACAGGTACAGAGAGCACCTGTATTCTTCAATGAGAGCAAGGGATCTTCAGCAGATCATGAGCAAGATTCAGGTTCCACAACATTTACTGTTGTGGAAAACTTACTGTTTGTAAGAAATAGAGCTAATTAAGTGCATACAGACTATATGATCAGATCCTGAATTATTATCCTAAAAAATATTGCACAAAAGCATTTAGTATACAAAATACACAGTGTGTTTATACTGAACAGGCATGATGTTTCTCCAATTAAAAAAAAAAAAATCTTCAGTGTTAATGTCCTCAAATAATATAAATTGCTTGCATCAACAAACACAGTACAATTAGCTTGTTACCCTTAAACTGAGTTTAAAATAAGCAAATTGTTTGATGACTTTGATGTTTTCCACCCAAAATGTGCTGGCTAATTTTTCCATTCCAGTTCCCATTCCAATCTTTTAACTGCCTTAATCTCCTGCCCTCAGATGTTGACCTCCTAAGAACAGAGGTCATAGGTTAGCACAGACAGACCTCAAAAGATCTGGACTATCAATTCATGCCTGAAAGATTTCCCTTCCACAAAAGAACCACTAAAAAAGCAAATTCCAAAATCCAGCTCCACAGGCTGCATAAAATATAAACTTGTTCATATGTTACATTCATATTCTAAAAAGACTGGATCTAAACAGTATGAATTAATTTCTGTAGGATACAAAAATAAATAAAACTGATGGCATCGACATAGAATAATGACTGCACTTCAAAGATAAAAAAGGAAAGCTCTAGACAGGATAGAATTAAGTGTCGGCAGCTTTAGCCACAGATATGTATGTTTTAAATGTTTCTAATCTCTACATTTGAAAGCAGCATTTTTCCACACCAGGCATTTTTAAACACAATTTTTTTTTTCTTGTAAGGGTGAAAATATAAGAATAGGTAACTCAGACAATGAAACAGCATCAGTTAATACAAATTTTACTGATTATTAGTGAGACTACTACCTCATTTTCTTCCCATAATCAGCCATACAACAGATTCCTTGCTGCTTGCTTGGTCAATGAGTGTACAGCTCTCATTAAAAAAAAAAAAGCCAGATGTTTCTTTTCTATGCATAAATGAAATGTATAGATTGTAAAGGAGAAAGATAACGTAATGAGGTTCCAGTGAGTTACAAATACAGAGATAACAAGAACAAACCATTTGATAAAATAATTTCTGACCTTCAAGTAAAATTTGTACATTACAAAATGTACATAAGGACAAAAATTCTAAAAGTGAAGTGATTAATGATACTCCCACATTTAATAACATGAAATCCGATTGAACTATTTAACAAAAAGTAAATTAAAACACTCTGTGGATTCTTTTTTGACTTAGAAAACAAAAGTGCTGAGCACAATTTAAGTAATTATTAAAAGGAGACATAGGCACAGATTCCTAGCAATTACTATGTGAGCAGCTAACCATGATTCTCCAAAAAGATATCAAAGCACAAAAACATGGAAGAATGAACCTGATCAACAGGAAATTAAAGATTGTTCATGTACTTAGTTGAAAGAAGTGATTTACAACAACAAACTTACAAAAATGAATGTCAATATAATTAAACCTTTAAAAAGGTAAAAGAATAGGCTTACATCTGAGCTATATACAATTTTGTAATCCTGCTGCCAACTACTGATTCCCTCCCGTGGATGGAAGAAGTAACACTGCATAATTTTATAGAACAACTCATCTCATTATTCATAGATTGACACACAGACTCCATTGTTTTGTTTTACATTATTAGTTTAGCACAACAAAAAAGGCAGAGGTACTAATTTTAAACACTAGCAAATCTGAAGCTGAGTTTGAAATACTGAACTATTTCAGCTTTTTATATTGGTCAAAAGATGTCCATTTATCATTGAGGAAATCAAAGCATTCTGGTTAAACTTTGATGCAAAGGCTGTTGCAACATTAATTGCAGACAATGAAATAAGAACAGTCTGTGGTTTGCTATTGTTTTCAGAGCTGTCTGAAGTAAATTAAATGCTTAGCATTTAAACTGTCCAACAGCTAAAAGAGTAAAACTCAAGTAACTTCTAGGCTAAAGAAAGCCATTCAACACAAGACCAGTGCAATTAAATCCATTTTTGTACTTTCAACAATTAATTGTAAATCCTCTAGTGCCAGGAGACTCAACACCAATAAGATTATAAATGAATGGAGATCAAAGAAAAGAAATTGTTTAGCTCACTCCCATATTTCATAGTGACCCTTCACAACTCTTTCCTCCTTAACCATTCCACGGGTCTGTTACTGAGCAAACCCAGCTCCCTCTACTCCATCAATAACGCTGTCCTCAGCTCGCTATTCCTCCAGCTTGGCCATGGCCACCTTTGTTCTCTCTTGCACGTGTATGTGCAATTTCTTCTGTAAAACCAGTCTCTTCATCCTTGTCCTACAGCGTCACTGTATGGTTTCAAAGAAAAACCAGTCCAAATCCCCAAGCCCAGCAGCTAATCAGAGGAGCGCTCAGGCCAATTTCTACCCATTATCTACAAATTCAGCATTCAAATGAGAAGGAAACCATTTACACTGTATAACAGCCTATGAACCAACACGTAAGTTCTCCTACAGAGCCTTTTCTCATTTGCTGTATGAAATACAGTTATTGTATACTCCTTTAGCCTACTCAATTCAATGCTTGGACTCACCACTAAATCCGGCTAAATCCTAAACACAATATAGAAGTACTGACTTTGAGGCTCTCACTAACATCTCTTCATGCATTACAAATACTAATTACTTTGCAATGGCTCTATGAAATTGTGTGGTTTAATTGGTTTTAACAAAATGCACAGGATTCTGGAGCACAAGAAAGAAAGCCAAAATCTTTTTTCCAGAGGAGCCATATTCTAGGTGCCCAATTTGAAAAATTGAGTCTGTAGAGCACTTATTATTTTATAGCACCTGGTACCTTTAGGGCAAAGCTCGAACTGAGCAACTGTTACAGCTGGGTGCATTCAGCGGTTCTGCAAAACAAACTCCAGATGTGTCATGTTTGTCACCTGGTAAACAAGGAACACACACTAAGCAGACTACTGCAAAAAGTCCCATTTCAGATCAATCCTCCCAGATCTGCTGGAATCACCTCAGTCTTCACAGGGCTGCAAAGCAGGAGCTTACATTCCACCTACACCTCAGCTCCTTGTGCATTAGCTCTTGACTTGCAGCAATCTTCCAAAATGGAAGAAGCTTTGATTCAATCCCTGTTTGTGCCTGAGGGGATACAGACTTCTCTGCACTACCTGAAGAGTGCCCCAACTACAAGCTTTGAGGTGATCATCTGGAGACTGGGAAAACATTGTGCTTCTCACATTGACAACATTTTCAATGGTCTGTCCTCCCCTCCCCAAGCCTTTCTCTTCCTTCTCCTTCCTGATCCTCCCCCATGTTTGTGTTTCCGTATTCCTCCTCCTTCCTAATCTTCTTCCTATCCTTTATCCTTGAAATATCTTCCTGTCACCCTCCCTGAGGGATCATGGACCTCACAAGAGCATTCCTATTTGAGCTCCACTGTCTCTTCTCTGAACAGCTCCCCATAACTGGAAGAAGCAAGTGCAAAGTCCCACTCGGTTCTGCTACTTCTGGATGGAGGACGCCCCATCACCGTGCAGGGGTGGCTTCAACCGCTACTTTTTTCCAAAATAAACGTGCCTTTCCTGGTGTAAATATGCCCTTAAACCCATTATTTCTTTCAGGACATAGCCTATGTCTTATTACCTGCCTGAGAAGTGCTTTAGCACACTGTAGGTGCACTTGCGGGGTGGGAATAGCAGCAGCGTGCCTGCGCCACCACTACGGAGATGACTACCTCCATGACACATTCCTCTTATATAATGAGCTGCTGAGCTTCTTGACAAAATAAGACACTGAAGTAAAGTCACCTTTTTAAATGACTCATATTTAAGTAGGTTTGATCTTTAAGTGTCAAGGACAGAAACATGAAGCCACAGCTAATAAAAGAAACAGCTGTAGTGATTTGGAATTATATTACTGCACAGACTTTATAAATTTTAAGTTAAAGGGCTTCAGAACTTTTATTCCTTCTGAAGAGTTTCAGATTCATCAGCAGTGGTAAATCAAAGGCAACGCTTTGGGAATATCTGACTTAGCAGCTATGCTATAATTCAGTTTTCTCCAGCTTTCAAGTTCTTGGTGTCTTTTTTCAACAGGCAAAATATATGACAAATGTTTCCATCATCTGGAATCACCATTATAATCTTTCCTTAGTGTTATGTATTTATGACATGCTTTGAGTACGTTTGCTAGGTGATGCTGGAGTGCAACACATCAAGAAAAGCAAGGAAATAAAACTTTTTTTCCTACAATAAAAAGGATTTGGGATTTAACTATTTACATTAAACATTTTTGTAATAAAATATAGCACAGACTGTGTGCATCTTTTAAAAAGACAGTTTGTCCTGCGAGCAGTTTTGTTCCCAGTTCACTGATAGCTACAGTATGTCACATGAGCAAAAATCAGCAGTCTGTAATCAGGGTCAACATCCACTTAAAAATAAATTTCCATGATCAGGGAAATACTTTCAAATAATGCCCTCTTCCCTACTACTTTCAAATCACAGGCTTAAGTATTTACTGAGTTGGGCCCTGAAAATTTATGCATTTTTTTGTTTATTCTTGTCTACTTGAAAGCAGTATAGTAATATAGTAGTAAGAAATTAAACAGCAAACATTTGAATTAAGGAAGAAGATGCTAGATGCTATATTAGGAAGATTTTCAGAAACAGAAATGATGTTTTGGAATTTACTGGAATACTTTTAACATACACTCTACTGAAGTTATGAATAATCTCTGTTAAATTGAGCAAAGCTCTCAATTCTTTCTTGTTTTTAAATTCCTTCAGATATGGGGAATCATTACGACAGGTAAGACTCCAGCATGATCATTAGGCGTATCAGCACACCATTGCAAAGGCCTGAATATGTTAGTACTTTACTGTAAATGAGAAAGAACTCATCCCTTGATCAAAGAGGGTGAAATACTCAGAAAACACAAGTCCTGAGAAGACATCTGATTAAAGAAAAATATCCTGCATTCCGAAAACAGTGTATGTACTTAAGAAACCAATCTGCTGTGCAGGGACAGCTTTATTCTACATGAGACTGTATAAAAACGACACCTTCCTACTCGCTTCATCTGTTCCCTGTATATTTTCATAATTGTATCTACTTTAGCACAAAATTTGGATTTCTTATTATAAACACCATGAAAAATTTGGGGCCTATCTCTTCTTAACTGTACACTCAAATAAACAGATACCAAAGACAACTTTATTCAGGCTCCACTCTGTTCTTAATATGAGCTTGCAATGAAGAAAATTAGGCTTGGATATCAGTTAGTGGTATCACTGCCACCAAGTTCCCAGCTCTTGCTTCAGCACAGAAATTTGCATTCACTTGAAGCACGCGAACGGCACAGCACTATCAGAAGGCACATCTGATAGAAAGGAAGCACACTTTTTCATGTGTTTTGCTGATTTGTATGCCTAACTGCAAAGCCCAGTTCCCACCTGCACCCAAGCGAGCAAGCCAAAACACCGCATGGTCATGCAAGTTCACTAGCAACGCGGGATCTGAAATGAGCCCTTACTTTCAAGTTGCCGTCTGACGAATTTGGTAGTTAAAAATACATGAAACAAGAAAACTTCCCTTCAAATGAACAAGGAACTGCCTTTATCTCCACCCAGCATGCTATGGTGTGCCTGGGTATCCCAAAATTACTCTAACTGATCTTGGTCTCAGGAGCAGCGCAGCTGGTAAGGGACCAAATTAAGCTTTCTAGCCTGCCTCTATCTATCGGCACTTGCCTTTGTAAATTAAACAGTGTTCTCTACATTCAAACTTCAGAATGGGCTTTCCTGCATGTCTTCTGAAAGACAAAACCTTTTATTCTAATATTACACATATTGTTACGCACAACTGTAACCATTCCTACACCTACCTCCAACATTTGTGTACTGATCTTTTGGCTCTGTATCCTGGCTCCTGACTGTTTGAGCTACAGAAACAGGCAGGAAGGGAAAGCTATTATCTTTTACATAAGGCAACTCCTGATGCTGTGTGCTGGATCTGGGGGTAGAAGCTAGGCTAGCCATGGCTTGCTGTCTTCTGAGAGGCAAGGCTTTCTTGCTTGTGCTCTCACTCTGGGGCACTTATTCTACCATAGCTCTCCAACTGGCATTTCCAGAAGACTTAAGTTTACCTACACTCTAGGCTGGAGATGAAATCGTGCCAGATAGTGTACGGTCCTTAGATATTGAACGCTATACACAACAGTCAGTGGCAGTTGTTTTTTTCATTCCTCCCTTAAGCCACCTTTCCTTTCATCTTTTGGTGGAGAAAATACCTGGTCTTGGAGATCTGATTCTATTGTCACCAGGCTGGACAGACGGAGTCTTGGAAGCATGCTGCGTGTTTGGTATGCAGAAAGGCTGTGGTTGCTGAGCTCCCTTAAACACAGATGGATAATACAGAGATTTTAACAAGGGCTGTCTAATGAATATATGCAGTAACACTTTTCAGAGGCTTCTAACTTAGACTTGGATGGGTCTGCACAGAGATGAAGAAATATGAACCCCCCTACCCTAGAGATCCATCTCCAAGCCAGCTTTCAAGTCTCCAATCCACAGCACCAAGTGGCAGCTATTTTTTATAATTACCTATTTTTTAACCCTACTAATAAAGCCCTCTGGTTTTATCCCACTCTTGGGAAAATCTGAACTGTTGCTACACCTTCCAAAAAGTTGCCAGCCTGAAAAAAAGAGCAAGTATGGAAAACTTTGCCCCTAACGAATGCAGTCCAGCAAAGATATAACCTTCCTGAAGTACTGACGTAGTGTGAAGCTTTCAGTTCTTTTTTTGATTTTTGTTTTTAAATCTAGCAGTGTTCTGCTGCTCCTGTTATAAGCAGTTCATACGAGTTTAGTGGCTTATTATGGCACAGTCAGCCAATAACAACAACAAGATCATGTAAGAAAGCACATCTCAGACTGGTGTTTATCCGCCCTTCTAGCTTATTGTCTAAATGTGCAAATTATTAACTATATAAAACTCTACACAAATAATCTCAATTTTTGCTTGAGGATCCAAGAGGAAGTTGTGTCCAGCAACTCAGGTACTCAACACATCATCTAACTGTCTTTTGCAGATTAGGTGTTGATACTGAAGAAATGCCTAAACCACTAATTGCCAGAAATGGAAAGCTATGCCTCCCTATTTCTTACAATCTCTCCTTTAATACATGCTCCTGTTGGAAAGAAGACAGTAGACCAGAAGGACCTCAGTTCACACGGCAGTTTTCATGTAAGAGAACAAAAGCTGCGGTGGTCTTTGCAATTCGTAACCCTAAGAGGGTTCTCGTACATCACTGGAAAGAGGAACTAAACACCCATCAGAATCACTGTGAAGCAGGGAAAAAGCAAACAGCCAAGAAAATGCTCTACGCTTGAAAAATGGGAAAAGCAAGAATGAAAAGTGGAAAGAAAAAAATTCTTACCATCTAAAACCAGGTGAAAGAGAGTCAGGGAGGAAGAGGAGGCATTCACATTTTCATTTCTGAAACACTACTCTCAAGTAAGGTCCTTTTGCAAGGCTGTATTTTTAAGAAATTTGTATAAAAACCATGCAACTTCTGCAGTACTACTGTGCCAGCTTTCTCTTTAGAAAACGGCAGAACTGTGAATGTGATCTGCCTTGGAGAGGAGCAGGAAAATTCAACCCTTTGATAGTGACATGCTGACACCATTTTGTACCAAAGGCTACAACTGCCCGAACTTTTCATCCATTTCTCTGCATGGCTGAGTGCTCTTGCTTTGTCTACCTCTGTTTTGCTCTGGTGCTGTTCAGGACCTGCCCAAAGTGGGTCCCTGGGGCCGGCCAAGGGCAGGCATGGAGGTGTCCCCTGTGGCGTAGCTGTGTGCGGTGACCTCCAGCCTGGCCTTGATTCCCACCTCTTGGCCGAAAGGACTCAGACGGGCTTTCCCCATCTGCCTCGGCCCCATGCGTTTGTTAAGCACAGTTTTTATGAGCTGCTCCCATTTTGGTACTACTTCAGGGCTCTCCTTCACAGCCCATACCACCCCCATTATTCATGTCTCCTTTACAAAAATGTGCTTGGCTCAAGCCGTAGGAGGCTTTTTAATGAAAATTAAATTACACACTTGAGCGTGATTCAGTCAGTAGAGATGGAAGTGATAGAATTTCAAGTTTGAAGTGACTTTCTATCATGTAACTTTTCTGTCCTAAACTAGCTCTCCTAGTCCCGCTACCTTCGATCCAAACGCCCACCACAGTACTCCATCATGCTACCATCGCTGCCTGCATCACACCCATTCAGCAGCTGCTTGTGTAGACCACGAGCTTTTAAATAAGACTTTTAAGATCATGTTATAGCCTGACTTCAGATGATCTGCAGAATGTCTTCAGATGTTAAATCCGTTTTCTGTCTGACTCAGACACAAACTAATTTTAAGTGACAGTTCATCAGGGAAGTATTTTATTATTTAATTACAGCCCCCCTCTCTTAAGTGGCTGTATTTCAAGCTGTGGTTTAGAAATATGTTTTTCTTCACTTTAAAATTATTATTGTATTCACATCTAAGAGTCACTGCCAAACACCACTTATTACATCTTAACATAAAAACACTTCTCCTAGTTGTCTCTCCTTAGCAGATGTCTATGCTGGAAAAAGGTTTTTGAAGTGTTACACTGATCTGCAGTGCTCATTACTATTTAGCCAACTGAGCTAGAAATACATGCCGATTTCACTAGCTGTATTCCCAGATCATAATTCAGCATCACCGTTTACCCGCTCCCTCATTTCCTGCAGCTCCTGACCCCCTCCCTCACAGTTTACGTGCAGGGCTGCGCTGTAAACCAAGTCAGTGAAATGTTTCACGTCAAACTCAAAAATCTGACAACATACTACTTATTTATTACATGTTTAAATTCAAACCACTTACTGATACAGGTCACTTCTGCTAGAAAGCTTTCCTGACACAAGGGTGGTGTTAGCAGAGGGTAGCATAGGACTGAAACGTCATAAATTAAAACTGGGAGATGTATCTATACCTTTAATTATTTCTTCCTTGTCCCTTCCTCCTTGCTTTATTCCTTCCATTTTGTCATCCTCCCTATCCCCCTCGACATGTTCCATGTGAAGCAAGTGCCACACTAAGCACATAACAGCACTACAGACACATTACAGACACTCTACTGAAAAAGTATTCAGTTTCAAGCTTCTACTAGGAATATTTACAGATACAGGATCCCAAAGATAACTCTAGTTTCTAGTCCTTTGAGCATCATGCATCTTTTTTGTTATTATTGTGCCAAAGGTTCATGGGTCAAATTTATTTAAATATACACTGCACTAAAGAACATTTTCCCAACTACATAAATTTATAAAAATAATATTAAATAAAACATTACAAGTGATAAAATGGTCATTTTACCCGGTTTTATTTTAGGTCACATACAATCTCTGGGAGTGTTTAGAAAAAACACACAAACAAACAAAAGGCTTAATTTTTTTTACTTCCTTTTCCCCCCTCCAAACCTTATTCTGAGATGGTGGGCTAGGTTCTGATTTCATTTATTCTACTCTAAATCAAGATTTCACAAACTTGTCTGCAAGTTACTGGGCAGGTGATTAAGGTGTGAATTTCAGAGTACTTTATCTTTTCTGCATCAGCTCCCCACGGTCATTCCTAGAGAGCAGCACAGTGGTTTTTTTGTGTTGGCTCACTGTCAAAGTTGAGCAAAACACACTGTGTTTGGCATGTGTTAAGAGTTCCTACAAAGGGAGCCGCAACCTGCCTCAGTGTAATGTGTTGCAAATTCATTCCTTGGCTTATTTCGGTAGAGACCAGCCCAAAGAGCTGCCACAGTAAGTGGAACGCCACTTCTGAACCCAGCACTTGTCAGATGGAAATCCCAGCCAAGTCTCGCTTAGAAACCTCCCCTCTAGCCCAGATTACTCTAGACACTGTGAAAAAATATGTATGTAAGACACAAGGATTTAAAATAGCTTAAAGTAAGGTCTGGAACCTAAAGTCTGCAGGCTGCTTATAGCCAAGCTTCATTTCACATGGACCACAAATTGTGCTGGCATGAGCATACCAGCTGGGAAAGATGCTAGGGTGGCCAACATCACCAACAGCAATTAATTACAAAGCCTTCCCACCCATGTTATAAAATTCATGTGGCCCACATTCCCCCTGGAGGGAAAATATTACCACAGCAAGGTCCCCACAGCAACAACACTCTAAAAATTACAGAGACTCTGAGACTATTGTGGAAGCACCACAAAATCTACCAAAAAGTTTCAATATTGGTAACCTCAGTATCACGACTTTCCCACCCCCCCATTCACATATTGCTGCTTTTCCCTTTCTTTCCCTCACCATTTAGATCTCTAACTCTATCAGGATTCCCTTCTGCCTTAAATCCCACATACACCATTAATGGAGTCATGGGATCCATTCAAATGGGATCCATTTAAAAAGATGCAGTGGGGCTGGGCCCTCACACTGTTACACTGATAATATAGAAAAGATATAAACAAAAGAACATGAAATTCATTCTCATAAATGGAGGCAGTTCTCACAATACAACAGCAATCTTCAAGAAATTTTCCACTACACATGTTGGAGATGCACTTTTTTTATTGGCTAGGCATTCAACCAAAACTAATTTTCCTTCAAGCAAAGACACTGATCCTCACTGAGTGATAATGTCAGTGCTACTTCAGACATTTCAAATTTCAGACTTTTTTGGGGGTTTTATGACTTAAGCATAAGAATTTTGAGACAGAAGTGGGTGGATGTTTTTGCCCACGTTTTTATGTTCAAATTACTTTAATTTTGAATTTTTCCTTCTTTAAAGGTAAGTGAACATAAAAGAGCACATTGTCTCATGGATCACCTCTCTGCACTGTTTTTCAGGGTATATCTGTTCAATTTTTTTCTATGCTTTAGATATGAAAAAACATAATTGAAAGTAGGATCACCTCACTTAACTTTAGAGACTTATAAGGGAAATATCTACAGCATTGGAGCTAGGCTCCCCTTGTAGTCCCCGAAGAAAACAGTCACAAGGCAAGATCTATACCCAATATTTCAGATGTTTCCCTAGGATGAGATGAATTACATTCTGAAGGTACTGCTTCCTCGACATTGACTACACTGTGCACTATAGATACCTACGTTTGTTCAAATCCCTGTCTCCTTCAATATATAGTTTTTCCTGGTCTACTTACAACCTGTCCATATAAATTTAAATGTTTTTGAAGCAAGGACTGTCTTCCTTCATATACATTTGCAACAAACACGACAACAGGATCATGACTGTGGCCTTTATTTGCTGCTGTAGTATGAAACATTAATTAACAATGGTAATGCAAATACCCTAAACAGATTAGTAACTACAGTCCATGGAAAACCAACGGTTTAAATAAGAACTATACTGGAAGCCTAGCTTAGGGGGGAAAAAAAAAAAAAAGAAAAAAGATTTTTCATAGCCATTGCATGCAACACAACTCTGAAAGGTCAGATATGGTGAGCAATCAAAAAGAAAGCTTTGTCCGGCTTACAGAGTCTCTCCTTGTTGTGGTTATGGACTCTGATCTGTTACAGCAGCAATAAATTTTGTTCATGGCCATTAGCTTCTACAAAGAAGGTGAAAGAGAGACAGACAACTATCATGCTGTCTCCAGTACTTTTAAAAAAAAAAAAAAGGAGAGGAAAAAAAAAGTCTTTTAACAAAGTTTGGGACAAGTGGAGCTCATCTGCAGCCAGCAAAGGCTTCCAGTTCCCCTGTTTGTTGAGGTTGGGCTACACTGCCTTTCCAGGTGACATCCTCTTTCCCAAGCTACTCTTTGCTTCAGAATTTGCCACGGAAAGGAGCCACCTATCAGTCATGCCATACATCAAATATTTCAGGCAAAACTTGGCTGTTTGGATGTTCTTACTAGGATCCTTCAAGAACTGTATATTCCCGTTGATCTCACTCATTCCAGCTACCAGGCTGGGGATTACCATGAGGAAAAAACTGAGATTCACCTAAGTACAAGAGCTTTTGTGCATGAAGGCTGTCCTTGGGGAACCAGATGCAGGTGGCTTCATAGTAAAGAGGATTACAGAACTTCTTCAAGCCCTCAGAGGCAGAAAGTAAAGCAAAACAGTGCAAGTTAGACTGCTGCACTTGTGTATAAAGAAGTGCAGCTCTTAAGACTAACCTGGAATTTGTAAAATATTATAACAACAGTTCTTCATACCACCAGGCATTAAAACTCCTGGAAACATCTGATACTCTGCTCACCAAGTAAAAATATAATTAATCAAATTATGTACATTTCAACCCTGACTGCATTGCCTACACTTTCTTCTGTATAGAACTACTGATGCACAGTTTAAAACCCCACTGCACACAATGATCTCTTCAGCATGCACAATTCTCACCTAAATGCAACGCTATTTCACCTGTATTCAGATTGACCTCTCTTCTCAGCCTAACTGCAATATTTTCAAAACAATATTACATTCCTTTGCAGGCTCTCTCTAATTGAATAAAACCTTCTCAAGTAAAACCAATTAAGTGGGTGATTTAGGTAGTTGTACAGATACAGCTTAATAAGTTCAATCAAATTACTACACTACACGTAAAAGCCAAATTTATATAAGTTTTTTTTTTCCACAAATGAATAAATGCTGAAAACATAATTTCAGAAAAACTTGCAAAGAAAAAAAAAAAGGGGGGGGGGGGATGGGGGGGGGGGGGGTGGTGGGTAATAGGAAAGTAAGGTAATTACCTATCTCCCTTTGGTTTTCTTTTTTGTACTGTCTTCCCTTTAGGTCGTCTTTCACTTCCTAAACAGGGGCTCCCACCAGGGCCTGTTACCCGTATTGATTCAAGGCCTTTGGAAGATTTCTTAAAAGTAAATTCCACTGGTTCTCCTTCTTTTAGGCTTCTAAATCCTTCCATGTAAAGCTTGCTCTGTAAACAGGAAAAATACTCTTGGTTACCATTGCCTTAGAAACAATATTTACATTCATAATCAGCAGGACAAATTATCCTGTCTACTATCCTGGAATACATACAGGTTGAGTAACAGTTTCCTCTGCGTGAGCTATAGCAGATGATACTACAAATTATAGTCCTGAATACACTGAAAACACTATTCAACACTAAACAAGTAACAAGAACCTGTTTTCAGTACCAACAAAACTGAAATAATATTTTCCTTTTCTGTGATGAATGCTATAGATATAAGCAGCAGAGAAAATGCTGTATTCCTAAAACCCCTGTCTAACAGGCATCGGGAACTGAAAAGGCTTTTTAACAAAATGGAGAGGAAATATTCACTTTGTAGCTAATTCATTTCTGATCACAATTATCTTAATCCATATTCCTTATATCTGGGGCATAGCTCTGCTCCTCTGAAAATGATATGAGCAAAAGAGGCAGGAGGAAGGCACTCTGAACAAAGTCCACTGAAATGGGTAATTCAGATATTCCTAGTGAGCTGCTAAATTTCTGTTCACTACCCCAAACATCTTATCTAGTTAGCATGATTTAGGTATGTATTTTCATTCACAGAAAAGGAACTTATTATCATCAGGGCAAGTGAAATAAATACTGATCAATCTTTTGATATTACATTGTAGCAGCAAAATCTGGCACAAAGCTGAAGTCAACAGGAGCTCTCCGTTGACTCTGATGCAATGAAAATTTTGATCTCAACTCCTAATAAATTATGTACAATGGTAAGTCTACATCACAAGACAAATCCGATTAATCAAACTCTTAAATAAAATTATCATCAAGTGAGACAATGGGGGAAGGGAGAGATAAAATGATACATTTATCTTAGAAGTTACACATTGCACGAATTAGATAAACTGGACTCAGAGAATATTACAAAATCCGTCCATTTCCAAACACTTGTAGTTTTTGCAGGAGAGTTATGAAACATGTCTTTTTCCTTTGCTCATGAACTCTTAATTGCAAAGAGAAAAATGTATCCTGACTGATTCTTACTCTGTTCTCCAGCATTAACTTGGCCGAACTGTGGAGTCAAGAAGGGAATCTGCTGCACGTGCCATCCCACTCAGTTACATGTCAGAAAGAGCCAAGCACCACTTGACTCTAAGCCACACCTATACTAGCCCGCAAGTGCAACTAGGGAACACGTTCAAATCAGATGGCAGTCCCTGACGTAGACTCCCTGTATGCAGCCTCCCAAGACACTGTTCTAGCAGAGCACAAGAATTGACAGGTACAGAGTTCATAGTTCATACACAAAGAGGGAGCTGGTCTCTTCACAAGGGTACACGGAGAACAGGTCAGGAGGCAGCAGGCCTGACTTGCTTCATGGGAAACCCCATCCAGATGTGAGGAGAAGTTGCTCAGTAAGAGAACAATTAAACAGAGAAGCCCAGAGAAGTCATGTAGTTCCCTGTGCTGGAAAACGCTAAGTCTTGATTTAACAGGGCCCTGAATAATCTAATCCAAAACCCTGCTTTCAGCAAAAGGTTGGACCAGACAATCTCAAGAGGTCCCTTCCAACCTAGATTTTTCTGTGATTCAGGTATCTTAATCTGGAGCTGAATCACACCCAGTCAGACCAGGAAACAGGATTCCAGTTCCTGGTTCTGCAGCATCTCGGGGGATCTGTGTCACTGAACTTCTACCTGTCTTTCTAAAGAGCGACACCATTGCAAAGTCCATTTCCCACTGCATTAATAGACTAAGCTAAACGTTATAAAATTATTTGGAACATTTATTTTAATGAAACCACGTGCACCTTTGCTTCCAAAAAATCCTGAGTACCGGACTAGCCGAATTCTCACAGTCTACCCAGTAGCACGCTCCACTGGTTAAGACAAAGGCTGGTTTTGTGCAGCTTTAGTACACGTGGTTCTTCCACCAAATGATGTAACAGTGTAAAGCATGACACAGTTGACTTTCTAGGTGAGAGGTTGAGCACTATTTAAAAAGGGGGAGGATGGTATAGGGGATGACACACATGAAAGAAGAGATATATAGTATCTGTTCCCATAAGCTTGGCTGTTTTTTGAAATTAAAACATAAGGTATGAAAAAGGAAATATGCAAATTTTCTCACTAATACAATTGGAAGACAGTAATTCTACATAAACCAATGAAACACACCACCAAGGAAGGCAATATTACTTCAAGCAAGCCGTCGACTTCGAAAGGTCTGTAAAGCAATATCAGGATCTTTGTCATAATGAAGAAACATCAAAGTTCAGAATATGCCCAAAGAAGACATCACCACTCATCAAATTAAACAACAGATTCTGCCTGTGGCATGAACCCATCCCTAAGTCCATCCACACCTCTTCAGTCTCCAGCAGCCCCCAGGGAAAATCTTGTTAAAAGAAAAGAACTGTACAACACACATTTTGTCCCAAACTAAACCATACAGTTAAATGCTCCAAAACTAGACAACCATGACAACACAGATGGGTTGCTAATCACAAAGCCCTTCAGAAGCACTGAACACAGCATGGATGCTTTTGTCTTTTTGTTTAATTACAACTTAATGAAGATATAGTTAAGTCTCAGCAAGACTTGGGCATTTTTCCTTTCTGAGTTTCACTGCCACAAAAAAAATGCCAAAAGGTTGACATCTGATATGCACACAATATTGTATCTCCTACTCTACTTCAAAAGAAAGAAGTACTTATTACAACCTAGAACAGGGCATTATTAGTACTTGAAACTGTTTTTATTTTCTTATTTCACTTTTAGCAACAGAACTTTTATTTCCAAACAAAGTACTATATTTACAAGAGGGATTTTTTAATATATTTAAAAGCCAATGCAATGGAACAATTATGCTTTCATAAATTGTGTATTATGCAAGTGTACTTTTTTTGCATGTTTGGTTTTTCAAGCACTTTTAACAACAGAAAATGTTGAAAAAAACCACTCCAAATCACTTGCACTGTACTCTCCTTGAACACATCGTAACAGCTTTTCAATGTTATAGATGGATTTGGTGCCATCTGACTTATTGTGTAAATGTATACTACTATGCTGTCAGCCAGCTCATGGTGAGATTCTCTGAGGGTGCAATAACAATTCAAAGTCATAGTGAAAAATGGCATGTAGAAACCAGCAAAACAAATCCAAAACCTGAATCCCTCTTAACTTGTCTGAAGAGTTGTACAAAAAATGTCTGTAAAGTCGGTAATTTAACGTTGAGAGACCTAGCTCAGTATTTTCCTCACATTACTTAAACAAATAAAACCTACACAATTAAAAGCAGCCAGAGTTTCAAGTCAGTGAACCATTTCTAGAGCCCTGAATGGGGTGTATGAGCACACTGCAAATGAACAAAGGCAAAAACTTAAAAGCAAAATGCTTTTCCTCCTTTCTCTCTCTTTCAGCTGTCAGAGACTTTGCTGTTATTTGTACCAGCAGTCAATACACTGATTTCAGACTAGAGCTTTTTTCTTTTTCTTTTTTTAAACTTGACAGTGTAACTTCTATTTTTTTAATAGGTATCCTATTATTTCTTGGTATTTTATCCTATATCATAGAGTCTAGCACATCTGTCACAAGCAATGGCTTGGTCCAAAATGCTGGCAACTTCATGCAACAACAAAAAATAAGACTGGAAAAATCCATGATCACAAGTTATTGGAAAGCATTTCCTACTATGAAACAAAAAACAAAATGTAATAAATATGAACTGTATTAGCAAGACAGTCCCAAAGAAAAGTACCATTTCCTGGGCAGTGCTTACAACTCTCACTGGGCTCTACGACAGAAAGGAAGTTTGGAATTAAGGCTCATTACAGGGGCCCAATGGCGATATGTGTGCATTACTTTTATTAACGTGTGGGGAGGAAGGGAGAGCAGGGTCCCAGTAAGCGCCCCCCTCACAACAACTTTGCCACTTCTAGCCAGGGCTGTGAGCAACTGCTGTTGCAGACACTACTTTTTTTTTTTTTTTTTTGGGGGGGGGAAGTTATTTGGTGGCATTCTGCTCAGATCGTTTATTTTCTGTATCTCTCATTTCTGCCCCTTTTTATCTAGTGATTGATTGATTGCTGGGTACAATGACCAGATGCCACCAGTATGCCGGGTTTCCCAAAGTAAGAAAACGTTTTTCCCTCCAAAATTATCTACAATTAAATCCAGACATGAAGGAAACCATATCCTGAAGCCCAACCACACTGAAGACCGTAAGAAATTCTCTGCAAAACAGCTTCATACAGTTCTGTCAAGAGCCAGCAACATTTGAGTAAAGCAAGAGTACAGAGTTAAGAGGACACAGAAGTAAAACAATTTACAATGGATCTATACTCATGCTCTTACCTGCACTAGGACAAAACCAGAACTAAACTGTTGTACACTGCAAAAGTCAGAGGAAGCACTGCAAAATAATATCAGTTGCGTGACAGAAGCCCTGCTGCAAAGACTTTTACTGTTCATCAAAAGATCATTTTAGAAGGTTTGTGAAGATCATATAATTTTGGAGACAGAATGCTAGAACAAACAAAAAAATCCACTACATTGAACAACAGACCCTCCAAGAGCAACACGTAGCTCTGCTGCACTAACACAGAACTCAGAAGCCAGGCACCCACACAAGACAACTTGCCATTTCTCCTACTGACCTCAAGGGGTTTTTCTTGCTCCTAGAGGCTTGTCTTGCACCAAATCTCGCACTTCTCAGTCCTCCCCATAAACCAATTTAACTCACTAATCTGACAGGAAACAAACTCAGTTTAAAAAGGGGTGGGAAGATAAGAGGAAGAGGAAACAGGGATAGATTTTTGCTTTTCCAGTGAGCTAAATCAGTTCACAGAAAGGTTCAATGAGCTCCAGGGCACACATAGTTGAATTGGCAACTTCCGAGATCAGAATGTGTTCCTTCATATTTTACGTAAAAAAGAAAAATCTACAATATCACAAATATTTTTTTAAAGCTCAACAAAATATGAATTTACTTTAAAAATAAAGCTATAAATCACTCTATTGTGTAAAGATTTGCACTTCAGCTCTTAGGCAATAAAGAGAACACTAGAAGTATACAATGTTTATTAGATAGGGTCAGCTATTGCAAGTAACTTTACAGTATGGAAAGAACTGGTATATAGGCAGTTACTGCAATGCACCTGGTATGCTGCAATTTCACATCCTTAGTTTCTTGGAATTTGCTTCTGTCTTGAATTTCCACCTCCACCGTAATCACATTCATAACCTTGTTCCCATTCATCATCCTGTCGCTGTCCCCACACTGTTACTCTTCTTACTGAGAAGTATGCAAAGGTAGGTATTTAGCTTTTGAACAAAAGGCTCCAATTCAAAACCACTCTCCCTATACAACAGAAGAATTTATTCTTTCTCAATTTATTTATATGTTTAAAGAAACTTTTACTAACTGCTTTAACACTATAGAACTTTAAGTAAATTCTAACTCAGCTTAATACTTTCAGTTCTTGTTCCACCAAAACTTCCATAAAGCTACCTTCTTTGACAATCTACTCCTCTTTCCTTTCGCATTACTGTTTCTCTATCAATATCTCTCCTAAAAGAAGATTTTCTGCTAGAAGGATTAGGTAATTTTCCACAATTCTCCTTTTCCTTCACTTGTTTTTCTCCATTTAAGCCTCCAGTACTTCAGCTCACCAATGTCCACTAACCAGTTCTCCTAATTTAACAAATGTTCACCTTAAAACAAAATTGTTGACTTTTTATCATCCCATTTAACTTAAACTAAACCAAACCAGTTCATGTTTTGTCTTCTTTTTTTAAATAGGTTTTCTATAAGGTCAGCAATTCTTTCCAAGTTTGAAATAACACAACTTCTATTCTGAATTACTCTTTCAGAAAGAAAAATTCTTGACTGTCATGTGCATAAATATCACATCATTATAAGATAATTTGTGCTTAAATATAGATCTGGCCTACTATGTAGCACACCCCTAATGTTACTATTCCTACTAGTATTCCTCTCTGATAATATTGCTATTATGTTGTCTGTATATAAATCCTAAACTAGAGGTCTACAGCAGATGTTTCATAATTCCTTCACAAAGTGATTTTGACCAAACAGATTCTACTGTGTCCATGCTACTGTTTGTTTCTTTATATGGTGCCACTTCATTCACAACACGTTACTGATTTTCTGCATAATTTTGAGTATTTGTCTTCAGGCAATGAATGCTATTTGACTGTGTTTCCACTGCCTCTGTATCTGGTTACACCTTCACCACCAGCTGTTCTAGCTTTGTACACTAATGAAAAGATCATGGATAATGAACATCTTATTTGCTTCTCCTCCCTGACATCACCCTCTTTTCTTGCTATAGTAAGTATATTTTTTTGTTAGCGTAGCACCTACACAACTAGTCTTCTAATAGTAGTTTTCAACCTTCCTTTGCTTCTTTGCATAGACCATTTGTGATACTGCATGCACAATTCTTGTTTACCCAATCTTCCTTCTTCTGTGCTTTGATACCAGCCATGAAAATTAAGCCGGCCTCTTCTCCCATTTCTTAAGTATTTTCTCATCAGTCATGCTTTAGGACTCAGTTTTTGAACTCAGTTCAGTCAATTCAAAGGGATGGTTCCTCTTCCCCCACCTCAGTCTCATATTGACTCAGGAAGAAAACTGTTTACCTCTTCTTGCTCATGTCAGGTTTTCTGCTATGTCTCTGCTCCCCGAATCAGCTCTATGCAGTGTCAAAAAAGCACCAGCACACTTCAAAAGAAGCCACGTGAGTGTGCAGCCATGGCAGGTGAGGCTGTCCTGTGCAGTACCTTGCCAACTCACCACTTACATTGCCTCAGTGATCTCCTGAAACCATACCACTAATCCCAGACAGTTTGTAACACCCTCTGAAGTCCACCCACTGAGAAGCATCATCTTCTCTTGACAGTCTCACAATGGTCGAACATCTCCAAGCTCCCTCCTCACCAGCACTCCTTGCTACTGGCTGACCACATGGCCTTCGGGAGCCCCACAGATCCCCCCCAGGATAGAGGCTCTTCCTCTCCTGCCCTCGCCGCTGAGCTATTCCACCCTCAGGTGAGTGCGGTCGCTTCATGCAGCTGAAGCCACCCCATCTTCTGTTGCGAACACTCATCTGCCGTAAGGCAGTTTTGCAGAAACCCAAAGGCTCCTTCTACAGAAATTGGGAACAAACAGACATGACCGTTCATGCAATCATTAAATAGGGATGATTATCCTCTATTTTCATTGGGAGGCGGCACTATTTTTTTTTTTTCTTCTTTCAAGAGACAAGGGCCTGAGGTGCAGATGAACAGGCACTCCAAGGCACCCTGACATTCAATTCATTTTAGTGAAGTGTCAAGTGCAAAACTTCCAACAGGGAAGAAAACCAGCATGGCTTGGCTGTGTGCACGGTGTACCTCTTCCACAGAAAAATTCATTACAATGGTGAGCTTTGTACTTCTGTAGTATCCACCTAGGCAGAGTATTTTTCAAGCCTCCTTTCTTTTAAAAACCCAAACCTCCCAAGCAGAGGTCAAAACAAGACGCTCTTGCAGCTCTTCTTCTATTACCTGGAAAAAGATGCTGCACTAGACCTGCCCCCCACTCCCCCTTTCTGGCAAAGGCAGGGGGAAGTGTGGGCCACCAGAAAATCCATTAATGCCACCAAATCTGGTTCTCTCATTTCTTCTACAATGGATATAAATGCACCAAAACCTGCATGATTAATGTGTTTGAGCTTTCCCCTTTCTGGCATCTCTGCCATGAGTTTAATGCTGAGGAGAGAACACAGTATGGCTACGATTCACTCACTTTAGAAAAGTGGAACACAGTTCTCCCCTAAAAAATCTAAAAATCAGCCGATTTCAATTGAGATTGTCCTATAGGACAGGTGGAAGCACAAGAAGGTACAATGTACAACCCACATCGTTTGCTGTATTTTTCAAGTACTGAAAATGTACTCTGGTAGAAAGTACAGACTCAGTGGTAGAGTTATTTTACCCAAAACTAAACCACAATTTCCTCCAGATTTACTACACCTTTCTGGTGTCGTTAACCACATCTTCAGAAACAACTGCAGCACCTCTATTTTCCACGCCTGCTCTATGACATCTATACGCTTAATTTCCGTGCTCCTCTATACACCCCCATGCATGGGAATGACAATCGCCTACGCCAGGAGATGTTTTAGCTATATAAAGCTTTCCTACCCACCTCTCTCACCACCTCCTACCATCCCAAGAGACTGCATATAATTAAAAAGAAATTAGGTCCAGATTGTGCTCTGCTAATTCAGGTGTAGCAGGATCTCTCTCTGCACATGCACCTTTCCCTTCCTTTGCATAAAAGGGGCCTGAGAGAGAGTCATGTTTTCTTACAGCAGACCCTTAACATCCATCTCTGGGAAGCTGTCCTTAACCTTTAAATTAGATACAAGTAGTGAAAAATAGTACCAGGAAAGTACTGAGAAAGTGGTTCGTTCATCCACCTTTTTTCATCCCAGTTTCACATGAGAAAATTGACTGGTTCACATCTTGCCAGTAAACAGAGGAACGACTAACACTGTGGTCAACTACAGAAGCCAAAGACTGACACTGAAAAAAGGCATTCCATACAAATTATTTGGCAAGTCAGCAGTACAGAGAGTCCTGAACCTGTTAACACAGTTCAGCTCACCATATTCTCACGGCAAAATATATCCTGATTATACCAACCTGCCTATTTCTTCCTAAAGTGAGGTGTAACAGGTAGCTACCAACAATTCTGCAGACCAAGAGGGGAACAGCAGGTTGGGTAGAGGCTAGCTGGGTTGTGTGGGTAGTACAGGCTAATATATACCCAGGACAGAAAGGATCTTACTTGCGAGCAACAAATTGAGGTAGGACTGTGGGATAGGAAGGATAGAGGTAAGAGAGAGGATAGTGGTTGGATCATTCTGGAACTCAGCAATGATCTTGACTTTCTCAACGGGCAGGAGACAGGGTGGTAGAAGGGCTGAGCCATACCAAAAGACCAGAGATGGTAGCCTACAAAGAACAGATTGAGGCGACGGCCTGGCTGATGATTCAAGCTAAAACTGACCCGTGAAAAAGAAGTGGCTGACAGTTACAGTGGCTACAGGTTCTCAAAGCTGCAGAAGAGCCAGCTCCCTTCTCTTCTCAGGCTGCGAAGGCACAGGAGTGGCTCAAGTCCTGAAAGCAGAACGAGGCTTTACAACCCAGTCCTGACATGGACTGCACTAACAGTCCACCCCTGACACTACTACCTCCTTTCCTTTCTCCTTCCCCTCTGGTTGGTCCCAGCTACCTACAGGCTGGACCCCGAAGAACTGTCCTCACGCCACCACCACCACCTCTCCCAGGCCCTGGGCTGATATGGAGCCTGCCAGCCCAGCACACTGCCATGACTGTAACCTCACAGGTCCTCACCTCAGAAACCCAAGATCCCTGCTGTGGAGGATGCTTTCTGAAAACTACCATATGCTGCATTAGTGCAAAGCCCCCCCATGCTTCAATGACCTCTTCTAATTCTTCAGAGAGAAGAAAGCTGTCTGCTTGAAAGCTACTGAGAGCCAGGGAGCGAGTGAGCAAGCGAGCACAGACAATATTTTAGCCAACTGTGAGTAACTATGCCCTAAGCAATCCCAATATAAACATCCATTATCTTGTAAAGAGGAACCTCTCTTCAACTATTCTCAAGCTTTTGGACAAACACTGGTTTTACTTTTATGGTACAGGTGTCCTTGGTTCCCATTGAGGACTCACATTGCACTGTGCAAGGTCCTGCACAAATGATACAAGAAGGCATGGTTTATCAACAGCCAATACACCAAGACTGCTAAAGCATTTGGAGGTCAGAACCTACTTTTATTATTTCTTTTTAAATTCAATTTACTTAAAATGCCAATATATAAGTGAAACACAGAAATAAAATACTGGTTAGAATATTTGTTTACCAAAATCAAGGTCACCATACACACCAAAATTAGACAAGAATATCGTACAGAATTGATGGGGTTCAAATGCTCATAAAGCAATGAAGTGATAAATAGGCTGAAATTTTTATTGGGGATGGTTTATTTTTAAGTTGTAGATATTTTCACATTATCTATATGTAAAATCAAAACACTTTTTCCTTTACTATAAAAGCAAAATTAAACAGCAACATTTATATTGTATTAACAATGCCTGACTTACGACTCAAGTTCTCTATTATTTCTGGTTTTTTATCTTGCTTAGCTTTTTTGGTACAGCAGATTATACATTTACTAATGTTTTGTTTTTTTTTAAATCTAGGCCAAGATAATCTAGAATCCCATCAGTTCTACCAATTTATAGTCAACTATATCTTAATTAGATATAATTTTATCAAAATTACAAACATTTATTAGATATTCAGATGTTTGAATAAAAGAACTTGTACTGGAGGAAGAATGAGCACAAGGTTATTTTATACTTCAAACCTTTATCAGCTTTTCTGGAGGGAAGGGAGTGGCAGATCATCTAAATACATGACAATTAAGGTACTACAAAGCAGTAAAACTAGTAATAAATGTCTAACACTGTCTGGACATAACAGGAAATGAGTGACTTCAAATTATTTTTTAGAAATACACAGCAGTAGAAGGAGACAGTGGTGATTCAAAAAGTAACTTGAACTCAGCAGCACCTTTAAATTGTTGCTTGGGAGAGTATTCCATTTGTAACTTTACTGTGAACTAGTTCTCTAAACAGCCGAGTTTTAAAAACTGACATAAATGGTTGCTTCGGAGCCGCTTCTGTTATGAAAACATAAGCTCTATTCTGTTACAAAGGACATGTCCTATGTTTCAATGAAACATCTCTGAATTTACAGTAACACAAATGGGAAAACAGCATTTAAGGCAAAACCCTTCTAAAGTAAACGGAAGGCAAATTAAAGTGATTTTATGGAAGAGGACAAAGGATTTTACCTATGAAAGACAAACTTTGAATTTATTAGCATAGGTATTGGGGAAGTACTCAGAAATACTTGAAAAACCTTACTTTTAAAATAGTGTCTTATTACTATAGTTACAATTACTGAGGAAGAAATTGTGAAATTAATATCTGCATATAGTTGTATTAATCAAATGATAGTAACGTTAGCTTCTGCTCAGATTACATAAAGCAAGACTACGTAAATATTATTTAAGACTCCAATACTGAATCTGTTATTGTTATGTCCTAATTTTAGCATGTTCTGCCAAAGAACGCAAATGTTTTGAGGCCTCCTGAAAGAGGGTCAGACCAGCTGCAGTAGGAAGACACAAAGGGGTTCCTTAAGGACAAATCCTTCCTCTTACAGGCTGTTGGCATAGCTCCCATCAACACTCATGGGGGAGAGCAAACCTAGAAGTATCAGCCTGTTAATTCTGAATTTGTTTGCTTCTGTGAGTTGGTTATGAAACACATGCAGGTGACTAGCTCTGATCAGTCACATAAGGCCGACACACCACAGGAGAAATCCTTCCAAACGCACATTTATGGTTTAGCTACATCACTAGTAATATCCTTTCAATGCAGTGATTTGAGGTGTAGACTCTGCTCTGTCCTCCTTTCACAGGGCACCGGTGGCATGCCTGGCACACTCAGGTTTCCACTGCCTGTTGGCGGTACAGATCCTGTCTGACAAAGGGAGCACAAAGTATCTTCTCTATAAGTATCCTCTCTTCCCATGAGTATCTTCTCTTTCAAATACCCCTTCCAGGCTGAAGTATCACAAGACATTGTCTTTGCAGTAGTTATGTTTTCTTAACTATTGAGAAGTTGATTTCTATTGTACCTATCTGTAATAGCATTAAATCCCAGTTCTGGCCAAAGACACTTCCTCCTCATAACTTTACACATCATATGGGAGAAAAACCAGAACTGTATAAAAATGGTAGTGTTTTCACTACAACATATTTTTGTTTCCACTCAGTCTTTTTCCTGCATTAATGCAACTGTCTAGTCTTACAGACCGCCTAACATCAGTGAAAGCTGACAACTATCCCCTCCCCACAGCAACAGCTCAGTGCCCCCCAAAAACTGAAATGCATGATAAACAAAACACAGCCTGAAATCTCTACCATCCATATTACTCCTTTACAGGTCCAATAAAAGTTGCCTGCTCCCCGAACTGTTTGCTTTTAATACCAGAAGTAAACAAATTCCAGGCTCTGTTTTTATTGGACTGGTTGAAATAGAAAGCCCCAAAGCCTAAAATCAGAGGTACATCACATAGTAACTACGACACAAGAAACACAGCTGAGTTGTGGACAACAATAAATTCTGTGTTAGACTCCTGTTAGTGACATATCTTATGACCATAGTCAGACCAATATTTATTTTCTGGCTACTATGTAAGTTGCAGCCATTTGTAGCTGAAAGCACAACACATTTTGAGGGGGTAGTAGGTGATCATAAAATCAAGTAAGTACAAATTAAAGTGAGAGAAATAAAAAGGGGTTAGAGGTTTGCAGCTGTATGTGCAACTTCACCTTCAGTATTTTCTAAGTTTTTTTCTCTTTGACTTTACAAACTCAGTTTTCCTTTATCACACTTTATATGCATGTGTATGCACGTGCAAATGCATACGTAATTTAAAGCCAACTCTGTAACCTAGCTCGACCAAACAGATAAATCAAACAGAGGCCAAATTAAACACTAGGCCACACAAGGTGCCCAATTCAAAGTATAATAAAAGGTTAGCTCAAAAGCTTTTGCTGGCAGAAAAAATTACTTGCCAGTAACCCAAGTTCTGCAAATGCCTCTTGTATGTATTATGATATGGGGGAACACGTATGTTGTAGTATTTAACCACAAAGGCTTTTTTTTTAATCCAGGCACTACCTACACTGGATGCATGTGCCTAGGAGTTCCTGCACCAGCAGCTTTCACAGAGGTATCCCACTGGGAGAGGAAGCAAGCAGAATCAGGAGAGGAGGCACAGGAGACGGAAAGCTACTGAGCAATTGCTCAAGTTCTGGTTAAATTAACTTTAATGATTACCAGTACATTCACCTGAGCATGGGTCAACATCCATTTGTGCAGTCTTTGACTCTCAGTTATAGCTACAAATAGCTGTGGAGATGCAGTGAAGTTGGAGATGAAGTGAAATAAACTTACTAGGAAAAACTGAAAAACTACCCATGTGTGGGAGTAGCTCAGCTTCTGGTAAATGTGGTGTTGGAAGACGGTAGATCTAATTGTTATGTGAAATACCTTGAAAACCTTGAGTAGGAACATGGTGAATCCTGGGGGAAGTTTTGTTACTACTGTCCTCTGCAATCTCAAAAATACCACACCACTTCCCACAAATACAGTAGTAGCAAGCAGACCGTCATCAACATGAGTGGCAGTCCCACCTGAAAGGCCGTTCATGTTCCACCTTTGTTAGATCCCTGAAAGTACTGTAACACAGAATTAGAGAAGACCTAAGTACTTGTGGTTAAGAACACAGTGTAGACACTGAGGTCTATTTCCACCAGGCTTGGATAGCTGGAGAACACACTTTTTAAGCTGAGTCAGATTTTGCTCACTCAGTCAAAAACCATCTCCACCTTCAGGTGGTAACTCAAAACTGCTACAAGATAAGAAAGGGGATGAGCAGGATCTACCAGTTGTCAGGAGTCATCCAGGCTCCATACAACAACAGGGACAAAATACAGAGCTGGACTGCACATTCCCCTCCTGCCATGAGAGAGGAGGCCTGAGAGCCCTGTGGTTGTACAGGGGGTGCACGGGGAAGAGCTGGGGAGCAGACATGCCTGTCTCAGACAGATGGGAACATGAACAACGGAGAGCCTCGTTTTCTCTTATAAAACACATGTAGGGTTAAAGGCATAAATAGATGAGCAGATAAGAATTTCATTAACTGAAGGACAACGAAGGTATTGATACCCAAGCGAGACTAAGACCTCCTCCGGAAAAAAAAGTTCCAGCAATTTTGGATAATGCAATAAATATGTCTCTAATTAGACAAGCACAGTCTAAAAAAATGTTCTGTAGTAGAGCTCTTGCATTTCTGTTCTCTATGCTCACAAATTTAATCTGGTAAATCTGCTTTTTTGGTATTCTAAAGGTTCAAAAAAACACACTGCTTTTCAGTGTCAGAGAACACAATGGTTATCCAAGTGCAGATATGAGGCTGCATAAGGTACTGTAGGAAGACTTGGCAGTCTGTGCAGCAATGTACCCAGCAGGCACCATACCATGATCACAGCTGGTCAGGAGACTGGACACTATGAGCTTGAAGTGTACCCAGACTGCGCTTCCACACCCCAGGGAAAAAGTCGCACAGGACAGTTATAACAGATGAACAATCACCTCTTACAAGATAAAGAAAAGTAAGGTGGTCTACAAGACCACGTAGGCTCAGTAAACATTCTGCTCATGAGCAAAATGTGCTCGTGGACAGAGACATAGGGGAAAAAAAAACCCCAACACGAAATTTAGGAGACTTTCCTACATCTGTTCAGGTAAACAGATGTGAATCACTCTGAGGACAGTCCTACATAATCTCTCACTTTCTTAAACACATACGTCTTCAATTCAATGGATCTAAACCAGCTTTTATCTTTACAGCTACACAGTACTTCTGCACCTCCCAGACCACTTAGACATGACCACTAAGTCATCTGAATAGTTATTTTAAGAATGCAAAAAAAGCTAAGATTATGTTTATTATTAGTCACCTGTGAAGTTTCTGCAACTCATGTACCATGTGGGATTTCTCATGGCTGGCTTTGTTCTGCATAGGAACATAGGAATATACTTCAGACTAATCAGGTGCATAAATGTCTGTTATGTAGACAGGCAAGATATTTTTGAGACAAGCAATTCCAAAAAAAACATTAACAAGAAAATAGAAAGTAAAGACTATACAAAATTTAAGTCAGGTTGTTTGTTTTTTTAAGGTTAACATAAATTAGCTTGATTAATCACCCTTGGTGTTTCCAGAGAATTAAGCCCCTGAGGCTAACAACAAGCATGAGAAACTTAGAGAGGGAGGAGACAGCTCTTGGCAGAGTTGGGACATTTAAATGTGTAGAAAAGACACACCATAAAACCAGATACAGAGCTGGGAGACGCATGAATTCTCCACCTACTCAAGACCTCGGGCTTCCCTCCTGTAAGCAGCTAAAACCAGGAACAGCTGTAGATGCAAGAACTGTTATTGTATCAGTAAAATGTTTGTCTTTTCAGTTCAGCTGTTGGTTTAGAAGAGAGTTAAAGAAGGATACCCCAGCATAGCTTAAGACCTATTTTTTTTTCTCAAATTACTTAACCTAAAGTGAATGAAAAGCTTTCTTAGAGAGTAAAAATGGGGATTCACTGCTGTCCCGTGGATGCAACTTTTAAAAACTAACAATCCCTCTGCCCTGTCTACCAAAGGGTGCAGAAGGAAAATGGGCATTTAAAAACTTTTCTTTCTCGTCAAAGAAAACATATACTGTGAATGTACTCACAGACATCTAAGCCACAGGTATCTCTCCTGGGAAATGACACATTTATCCAATCCATTTTTCATTGTCTGATATGACAGAGAATGAAGGCCTATCCCATACAAAATCAAAACTAGTAGCAACGTAATCTGTTGTGTGGTGAAAGGGACACAGAACTGGCCATGTACAGTCAGACAAGGAAGCACACGGCCACGGCAGTGGCAGAAAGCTCTCCAGCAGTGCTACACATCAGAACAGCCCAGCAAAGCAGCAAGCAACAACTTGGACAAATGCTAGGATCCAGGATGAAGTAAAATGGATATTCCGCTTGGAAATTAAGAACAAGCACTGAAGAGTATAGGCCCTTCTCAATGGGAAGGGCAGCATCACTGTTCAGAAAGTAGAAAGACAGACTGGCCCAAAGGCACTCCACCACAGCCATCTAGAGAAAGTGGGTGTTATTTAGCCCAGGAAATTACATAACATAGCACTCCATTCACATGCTCTCTGGCTTATGGATTTTAAGATCCTTTTCTCTCTGGTGCTTTTTGTTTTATAAAAATTATACTTCTGTTTGAAGGTCACTTATGGTCACTGATTACCACATCACTGCTCTTAAGGGAATAAAACGGCAGTTTACAAGCCCAGTTGCACTTGGTGGGATTGACACAGAGCAGGAGCATCACAGGAGCCTTTCGCATGAGAAAGGATGACGTGGGGCCAGGAGGCAGATGGGTTGAGGCATCAGTCCTGGAGAGGCTGGCCCAGGCTAACAAGACAGCTTGCCTCAGTCTTTGAACACGTGATGTTTCCCTGTTCTGGGAGCAAAAATTCTGCTAGGAGGACAGGTTTTGAGTATTGTTAAAAGTTTCTGTATATATGGGGCCCTCAACTTCCCTGCTGCAGGTTTGGATTGCTTGCACTGCAAATATCACTAGCAGAGTCCCCCTCCTTGCACTGGTCTCCCTGGTTTTCTGCCCTCTTGTCCCCCAAGATACAAAGGCAGAAACATAAGTTTTGTCTATACAAAGATTCAGACAAGGCTTGGTTCTCAATTACAGTTGCTGATGTTTAAACAACTCTAGGCGTCCCAGCCCTTGGCTTCACAGGAATAGCTACTTTTTTTCTCTGGTCAAAACGCCTCCTGCTTCAAACCAAGGTAAAACTCAGACAAGCTAACAGAAGCTTCACTCATGAAGTGTCAGAGTTTAAACCATCACTACCAGATAGATGACCAATGGTATTTTTCTGAAATCTGAAAAACTCTCACCCAGCACGATGCATTATTAATGAGCTGTTATACATAAAAACATTTGTTGCATCTGTTTTGTGTTACTTTTTCTACATCAAGTAATAACACTGCACCATTTCTGATACAGCCTGCCCCCAGGTCCTGAAAACTTTCTGACTCATATATATATATATAATATATATAATAATCATGTATTATCTAAACATCAGGAATATTTTTAGCTTCCTTAACATGCTTCAACTTCAGGGCTTAACTGGAATTTCTAATAAAGAAATGGTAACATGCTTAATAACGTGCTTAGATTTACAACATACACTAATTGTGTTTTATGCTGCAACAACCTGTACTCACAATTGGATGCAATATTTTGGTTTTGTCCCTGTTGTTTTCTGTTCCATTTCACTTAATATGAGAAGCTGTCCAGGAAATTTTTTTTGGCAAAATATGACATTTTGGTTCTTAAAAATAAAACAAGCCAACCAACCGAAGCGAAACATTACAAATGAACTGTTTGTAAAATAAAAATACCTGTCTCTTTAAACAGCAGCTTGAATCTACAACATCTTACTAAATTCCCAAGAATATATGTGGACAAAGACAGGGATACAGTTGTGTCTATGTAGATACATATGGAGTATTTTCAGAAACCGTGTATTTCTGGAATGACAACAAAACTAAAATGTTACTCGTAAATGTAAATTTTTAATTGAAGTGATGGCCTTTTCAGGAAAATGAAGCAGCTCCCTTCTGTTCTTCCCAGCTGCAGATTCCTTCCTCCACTCCATGTACCAGGTTTGGTATTCATCTGAGTCATTACCAGCTTTAGGTAGCAATGCCAGCACAAAATTAATTCTACAAAAAAAGAGTGGGTTTTTAGGGAGGTCTGTTTGTTTTGTTTTCAAAACAGGTTTAGCTTGCTTAACTGACTCACGCTGGAGCCTGGGCCAGCACAGAAAGAACAAAGCAAGTAAGACTGCTCCTTCCGATGCAGCTAACCTAAATGGGCTACATGGTGATGCCAAATCAGACCCTGAGAGTACCAGTCATCTAAACCTTTACAAGATAAATTTAGTTTAGTAAGTAATATTGATTTCAAAATATTTTTCTTTGTGAGAAGTTTCATTAAAGTAGTCGCACACTGTGGTCAGAACTCAGAGGGACACAGATGAACTCCTCATGGAAAATTTGGAATTTGCAACAAAATCTTTCCATCAGTAACTACAAAGACCAGTACAGATTTCTACACAAAAAATAAAAAAATTTTCAAGGTGAAAAAAACACTTCACTGGGAAGTAAATCTGTTTGTGTTAACATAATACACCAAATCTACACAATTAATATTTTATAAGCTCATTAACTGATGAGCCAATCACAATACTAATTTTTTTCACTCCCTTTCTCATGCCATCTTCACACATTCATTGCCTCCCAAAATAATGGATTAGTAAATGCTAACATACTGAATTTGAGATGGCAACTACTGTTGCAGTAAGTCTGGGTAAACAGCTGAGCTTCGAAAAACATTTCTGAGAAAAGATCAAGCTTGTGGAGCTTCACCACAGTGCTTTAAAAATTACTGCCATGAGATCCCCCAAAAAGCAATTAAGTGACAATAAAAGATATTTCTATCTCAGTATCGGAACTCAGCCTACAGAACAGCTAATCAAATAAAACGGTGCTGTGCACAATTGTTCTGATCCCTCCCACTCTGCAAAAGGTGTATTACTGACAGCTCACTGAGTATTTGGAAAATACATGCAAGGAAATGAAAACTACTATCCTGGGCAAGCTCCACTCGGACTGTGGATGTGTCTAAATTAAGCATATTCTTCATCCACTGTATTATGAAGAAAATTTTCAGCCTCCTGCAAGAATAAGTAACCCTGACAATCAAATATGAACTCACATTTTAGACTAACTGTGGCCTCATCCTCTCTACTGTTAAATCAATTGTACTTAACTCAATTACAATGAGGTAATTACATTAACATGAGTCAGTGCATCCACACATGGCATTTGCACGTGTGCTTAGTGAATTGCTGTTACCTCCCACATGGCACAAGTACTTCACTCAATCATATTAAACAGTACACAGCTCAGGGCACTTTCACCTGTGGTACAAGCCAACACAAAACCACATTGCTGCCAAATGCCTCTATCCCACTTGTACAGGGTAGATGTATTGCACAGCTGTCCTTAACCAGGTACAAACTAACCCCTGTGTGGGTTTACCTACCCACTGTATAGCCTCTCATCTTTTAAAATTTACTATGTCCTAATCCTTTTGGAAAGGGAACAAAAATGCCCATCTTTGCAATCTGCTATTATTAAACGGAAAGGTGAGGAGAAAATGAATGATAATAAGTAAAAAAAAAAAAAATCCAACAAAACTGTGTGGGCTAGAAAAATTTTACCGTTACCACTGTGATTCACGGGCTCCTGACTACATCTGCTAGCAGCCATGTATGCATCCATTTCAAAGTCTCACCTGCCTCTCCATCCCTCCATGTCTCAGACTACATACATGTTGCTAATTAAACAGCTCAGGCATCTTTCTCTGGCTCTGAAGCAAGGTGGCACAGCATAATTTAACATCCATCTGGTAAAATTCTTTCTTACCCCATCTCTGCCCCATTCCCAAAAGACAGGTTAGCTGTGCTCATATTGCTGACTGGAGCGATGCCACCAGGCATGCACCCTTCTGCCAGATGCAGTAACAGTTGCTGCGGAGAGAAAAAAAAATGACAGGGAGTAACATGCTACCTCTCATACAGCGCAGAGGATCACATTCGACTGCTTCAGCCTGCTCCTGACCCTGGCTTATTTATCACTAGATGCACACAAAGCCCACAAAATTACTAATACTGGTTCAGTTAATAAGGGAGACTTTCTGCTACTGATCAGGCAGGTGTTTGGAGCAATTATGTTTAGGTGGTCCATACCTTAATTTAAGCAAGTATCTGTACCCTGGTATCTGTGAGCACAGTTCAGCAGCGGTCCTCTCTCATCTCTGGATCATGTCAGAAATCTCTGCACAACTTTTTAATATAATCAACAAGCAGTTGCCAAGAAACTGAATCCATAGTTAGACGTGTAAAAAAGCAGACCCACAGGTACAAAAAAGGCGCAAAATAATGCAACACATTTTCCGTTAAAAGTCACTGAACACAGCGCTCAGGAAATTCTATAATCAGATTCTGTATCTAATTGACAAAACTTGTGAACACCTCCCCTCTTTGTACGTGGAGAATCATGACTGATAAACACAGAAATGTAATACTGACCACAAAACATGTTCCCTGCTGTTCAGGTGGATGACATGGTTAACAAATGGTAGTGCTAAAATCCTACCAAAGATGAAAATCAAACTAAAGATGGATATGACTTTGGAGATGTAAGGACAAGAGGAACATAGATTTCTTATGTTTGTCTAAAGAAGCACTTTCTAAAACACTTTAAAATACCTTCATCATCTATTCAACTAGCCAGGTATAAGCACACTTTACCACAAAAGTACAGGTATTTTCTACTTATATTCTGTAAATGAATACACTGCTCCGCAGAACACTGAACCCAGAATACTAATGCCAAAAATAGATTAAATATGTTAATATAAGCTTTTAAAATATCATTATTACAAAACACTAAGTTAATGTTATCTTCTGAATGAAAAAGTATATTTATGCACAGATCTGAGATGTCATTTCTTATGAATAAATAAAAGGCATTTGTTTGTAAGGACTGATTCATATTTAAATTGTGTCACATGGTTTTCAAGGGTTTCTCTTAGGGAAACTTGTTTGAAATGCAGAAAACTGGAAAGGAAATTATCATTCTATTTGGACCTTGCTTGCCTTTTTAGACCAAGAGTGCTTCTAACTATTCTTATTTTTTCTGAGTTGTGATAACAAATCACAACATAAAGACAGATCTTAACGAAATCTAGGGATTTTTTACAAATAGCTGTGCTATCTTTCAATATTAAATGTCAAACAATCTGTACAAAACCTCAAGCTCTGGCTTAAGACTACTGCGTTATTTTATAGATAAAACAGTAGACATTCACCTTCCTTTTGCTGCCTTTGCAGTCTTGTTCCTGACTTGTGCACTCTTGTTTTAATCCAAAAGTGGTATTCTCTGATCTTACCAGTGTCCTGTGTGGCTACAAGCTCACACAGTGGGGTCAAGAGAGAGCACAACCAGAAAAATTGTGAAAAGGAAAACAAAATGGAGGAACGGCACATGAAGAAGATGAAGGAAAGCCAGCAGAAATGTCTACAGCTGTACACTGCATTTTGCTTAGCTCTACGGAAGTAGTGTTTCCTTATCACTACTTGAGAATTAAAAAGAGGTGTTAAAGAGAAACTCTTCCTTGGTCAACCTCCCCAAATTTCCAGGGGCAATTATGAAATTATTGGTTTACTATAGGTTATATCCTATTGGAAAGACATCAATAGTTTATGGTAAAATGCTGACCCACAAATGCTAAGCTGATGGGAGAGAAAATAGCTTATGAAGTTTCTTCTTTGCGAAATTAGAAATTTATATATTTTTGCTCAGAAAAGGTAGATATTATTCCATTTTGTAAAATAAAGAAAATCCTGTGCCATGCAAATGTCTTTAAATGGAAATTAGATTTATGTTGTATAGTCCTATGTTTTTCAAACATTACTTTCACAGCTAATACTTCCTTTAAAAATATTTTCTCACATGTAGCTTGTACTTTCTTACATTACATTATCCATTTGTTTGCAACACACCCTCCCTAAACCACTGAAAAAAAGATAAATTGCTTACTGTTAATGTCATGGTGGTAACTTATTATAGCTACCTGAAATTTGGAAATCAATAATGACACAAAGAACAACCTACACATAAAGATAAATGGTATTTTGTTCATTTAACTCAGTCTTTGCCAGAATAATGTGCCAAATAATTCCATTTGTTATAATACACGCCTTATTGATATATTCCTTATTCTTATCTGTGTGTCAGGAACAGACATGACTACTTTGATCAATCTTATATTAAGGCAACTGTGTACAGTTGTGATACACTTAGAGTATGTATGTAATATCAGTGCACAAGGCGCACAAATTAGTGTTTATAAGAGAAACTGACAAATTACTTTAGTCAACCATTAATCTATGCAATAAAGGGAAGTTACTGAAAAGTGCAATGATTTCCTCAAAGTTACATGTTGCAGTTGAAGGTAATTTTTTTTGGTGGCATTTGACAATTTTTCTTTCTAAAATAAACATTTGCTAGAAAAGCAGCTACAAATTCAAATTATATGTAATTTTATATATGAAAGACAACTTTACTGTGAGAATCCTGATCAAATGCTATTAAACACAGAGCTTTGCTACTGGATAGGCTCCATTCATCAGTGGCAATGTGTCTGTATAAGAGAAATATTTCCCAAAATTTCAGAACATACTTTTTTCTCAATTAAAACAGACGCATGCAGCAGTTTCTTCCAAACCACACCGAACCTGCCCAGCACAGACTGTCAGCAGTGCCCTGAAGAGCTGCCA
>NW_010136691.1:45293-63108 GCF_000699245.1 Pterocles gutturalis | reverse complement strand
AGGAGAGATGGGGAGGGACTTCTTACAAGTGCATATAGTGATAGGATGAGGGTTAATGGCTTTAAGGTGAAAGAGGGCAGATTTAGATTAGATATTAGGAAGAAATGTTTCCCTGTGCGGGGGGTGAGGCAGTGGCCCAGGTTGCCTGTGGATGCCCCATCCCTGGAGGGGTTCAAGGCCAGGCTGGATGAGGCTTTGGGCAACCTGGGCTAGTGGGAGGTGTCCCTGCCCAAGGCAGGGGGTGGCACTGGATGGGCTTTAAAGTTCCTTCTGACCCAAACCATTCTGTGATTCTATGATAATTATGCAGACATACAGAACAGTAGCTTATGTGTTAATACATACAGTGACACACGAAAGGTGTGTTTTGCTTCTCACTCAGAAGTGCCAGCTTCTTTGGTTATTGAGAAAACTTTGCTAGAATGCCTGTGAAACTTCTCTCCAGCACACTTGGTAGCAGGCTGCTGTGAAGCAAGCAAAAATAGGCTGGGCATAGCACCATGCTAATCTGGCTTTGTTGCTCCCAAAATGAGGTTAGCTTGAGTACAGCCGGCAAGGCTACAGGGAGCTTGGATATATTTCCACCGTATTGCAAGTATGGAAATAAATGGTACCCGAAAGAAAAGAGAATTTATATCCTGTATGTCAGTAGATTTCCCCAAAACATCACAAAGGGCAAATTACTCAAGAACTTTAATCAAGTGACTGAGTTTGTTTGGATTAAAAACCTTTCAGCTCTGTTTTCACTCAGCTCCCATGTTTGTGTGACTGCTTCAATTTGCATTTATGGGCCTAACATATTGAAGCATCATCTCTCACATCTAAAATCAGCAGTGTTAACACCATGCACTAGGAATTTTTATTTAATCAAAATACAAATTTAAGAAAAATTTAGGCAGTGGAATAATGAGAGAATACTAAGAAGCAAACAGACCATTTCATTTTTAAATCTTCCTCTGCCATCTATGGGAAATATCACAGTCATTTCTTTTCTTTATCAGTTTATTGCTTTTGCCTTTAGACTGGAGGGAAAAATAAACCCCTGATGTTGCATGGCTGTACTGAGGACAGCAGCATTCATTGCTGCAATGGCTTCTGCTGTGTTTTGTAAATTTGTTTAAAGTACTAATAATAAGGGGAGAAATAAGCCATTTTTTCAAGTCTGTTCAGGTCAGAAAGGAATAGTTGGTGTGACTCTCTATGCAATGCATCATTGCTTGCTTTCATTTCACTGCAGTGATAACTGCTCATGCAAGATCCATGTAGCAGTGATACAGCTGGTATACAAAACTGTAGAAGAGGAGCTCCTGTTTTAATTTTAGCTAAGCATCAGAAAATGGAGTGAACAGCTGCTTGGTGAAATTCTAAATGTCAAAGTAGAAGCCACCACTGCATGGAGGAGCACCTCTGATACAGAAGCCTTTGCAGTTTAGTCAGAGGTACGAGGGCAGACTACAGAGAAAAGCCCCATGCTCAGAAATAGTGAGTCATCATGAACAAAAGGTATCATCAGTGGCAACGGGTGCCAAGATTTATGAAGAGCTGTTTTGTCTGTCTAGCAGTGCCAAGAACAAAGTCTTGCTCTTCTCGGTTGTCCTAGGGTGTATCCAATAGCTTTTGAGCAGACTAAATTTATAATACTTGAGTTACTCCATCTTCTCCCCTATTATTTTTGTCTTATCTGACTCTGGATGGTAGTAGCCACCTTGCTGTGTGCTGAGAAACTTGTATTTGAGGGGATGCGGCTGATCCCTGAGGTGAGACTCCCCTGGTCTCAATAATGCATTTCTAAAGCTGTCCAGACTGAACTGGGAATATGTGAGAGTTTCCCTCATCTGAAATGTGAACGGGCATTGATTGAATAGAATATTTATTTGTATTTTATCTGCATGTTTTGCATCATTTCCAATGAGTTTGTATGTGACGGTTATGTTTTAGTATGACAGTTCTTAAATAATAAACTTTTCAAAAGTCATAGTTCATTCCTTTGTGCATCAGCCATAATGCTATCCGTTGCACAGGCAAGCCCTCTCTAATATGGAGAATTTGTAGCAAAGAGGTTTTCTTGCCCTTGAAGTGCATCGAGTGCTTTCTAGCACTTTAAAGCACTGTATGTGAGCATATTACAAAAGAAACACCAAGTATTGCATTTCTGAACAGTTCCACTCTGTCAAATCCACTATCCCCATCTTTGAGTGTTTTATGAAAAAAACCCCTAAAACTCAGTGAATTTCAGATGGAATGAGTGTCCAGAACTGGGGCTTTCTCCCAGTAAAAGGCCTATATATTATTCCTTTCTTTGTGCGTATTGTAATTAGCACAGCTAAACTGAAGCAGGTATGGGATTAAGAATAATTGCCCCCTTACCACAAATCTTCCACAAAATGCAAGTCTTGGGAGGAAGATCCAGCAGGATTTTAGCTATTGCTAACTCAGCTCTGTTCCTCCTTTTGGTTTAGAAACTGAGGAAAACTGATTCCCTCGTCTCAGACAGTTGAAAGGCTTTGCTTATAGGTATCTAACCTCAGACATGCTGCAGCAGTGAATGGAAAATTCTAGGGCATGCTTCACATAAAGAGATTATGAGATACCCTGTGAAACAGGTGGTGCCCAGATCTTTGGAATGTGTGAAACAATATTAAAAAAAAAAATCCATTCCATATTGGAAAGGCCTTTATGTTTGTAGCTGATTTTTGCTTGGAGGGATTTCCTACCTAGGTCTGCCTTGGCTCAGATTTTTTTCTAGACACTCAGGAGCTAAATGTGTTTATTAATGTGATGGAGAAGGTAATATTACAAAAAAATAAAAAAGACATTCTCCTCAGTGAGGACGTTTTGTTTTTCTGAGTGATGTGTATTGAATAGGTTTGAGGTATGTATATAGTAGTCTCGAGTTGATGTTGGTGAGCACTGTTAAGTACTGCTCCTTATTACTTTGTCACTGTTTCAAGAGCTGTGAAAATCTTGAAAAATTCTTCTTGTGTGCATCTTCGGTGCTGTGCCAGATCATGCAGCCTGCAATGAATCCATGACCTGCAGCCTGCCATGCTTCTGCTTTGAGCTAAGGTGTGAGTACTATAAAAGGGTATATTCAGATCAATAGGAAGGAAGAAAGGCAGGCACAAGGAGTTCTTACAGCAAAGACAAGGGTTTGCCATCTACTTCCAGGAAATAGAAAATATCCCACAAAGTTAAAATAACAGAGCAGGTTATTCATTCTAGGTTTATAGAGTTGAAATAGAGTCACTTTATGAGTAAGGCTTGGTAATAAAAGCTCATATGTAAGACACTTGATAATGTTGATAATATGGAGTAGTGCTTGCAATAGGAATCTTGGGATGTTGATATTTAGTAAGTTCTGCTATTGATTTACTCTGTCAGACTTTGTCAGCACTGTGCCTCCTTTTCCATTTTGATAAAAGATGAGTTAATAAATTTGCTCCTAAAGATCTAGTGGATTTTTAAATATTTTGAGGCTGTAAAATTTTCAGATGGTCACAGTGCTATCAGTTTGTAGTGTTACTTTAAAGTAAAAATATTTTTCATTCTATGATTATTTTTTTCTTCATAAGGAATTTTACTTTTTTACAGAAAAATTAATTTACATTAGGAGCAAATGTTTCATGACCCCCCCCAAAGGAAATATTAATTTACTTCTCAAGGTTTCATTAAACCCCAAACTCTCGTGTCTTCTATGGTGATAAGGAGCTTGTCTCATTCATGGTCAGCCACTAAATCATTTGTGTTACCCGTCATGCTGATGTAACACCACTGTACATAGAGCTAACATTGGAGTCTTGAAGCAGTTCCACTGTAATGTTTGCGTTGATTGCTTTTGGGATTTTTCACTGGTCTGCCTCTACTGGCATAAATTATTGCCAGTGGGATTAACAAAGGTAACAGCAGAGAGCGAGGACTCAACAGTGCGTTTTCTCCAAGCAGTTGTTACACGGATTGCAGCCAGAGCAGCCTGGGGAAACCTGGTGCAGAGCAGCTACTGGTACTTGTCGTGCCGTTATCAACCTGCCCTCGTAGTGGAAATATGGGAATATCAAAGGGTGCAGGGGCTGCGTCCTTGTCCTTTGTCCTGAAAAGGTTTTAAACGTGATTAAAAATAACAACAATAAAAGGAAAAACTATAAACTGTTTGAAGGATGTGGAGAGGAGGAGAAGGAAAAATAAAGATCCTATGCATGGGCTCAGACAGCCTGGATTTGCTGGCAAGAGTCAACAGGATGAGAGAGGCTTGATCTATGGGTAAAGTGTTAAACTGGGATTGAGACACACAGGTTCATCTTTTGGCAAAGGCTTCAAGAGTGCAGTCAGCTCACACGCTCTGTGCTCGGGGTGCCTCTGCAAATCCGAGATAATAAAGTTCCTCTTCGCTCACCCTTGGCTCATATTGTCTGCGAGGAGACTAAGCTTTTTCAGAGAGAAGCTGTTTTTCTCTGTACATTGTACAATGCCATGCATGGTGTCATCCAGACTCCAGAACGGTTAAATCAGTGTTATCACCCCATATGTTCAACACTGGATACAGTTTGGATCAGTAATTTATCATAATTTGTGGAATGGAAAGGAGTATTACCAGATTTCTTTCTTCTTGAGGATAGATGTTTTGATTAATTTTTTCCCTTCTCTTCAGGGTTAGCACTTTGCATTATATATATATCACGGCAGGGAAATTGCTCACTTGACAGCTGTGGATAAAACAGAAAATTTTAGATAATGTTTTAAATTCACAAGGGACAAACCTGCTTCAAGGTAATTTATAAATTAAGCAAAATTCAAATATTGTCTCCTGGCATGTATCTGTAATTAGAAAACTCTCTTGAAGAGGGAAGAGATGGCTGGTATGCAAATTATTTTGTAGCTAAAAGTAGGAATGTCTAGAGATTGGGTGATATGAGGCAAGTTGTGTGTTGAACAAGATTTCTTCATTTTTCATTTAAAAGTTTTTCGCAGCTCACCAGCTTCAAGCTTGCTATGTAAAAGTTAATGGAGAGAGAGTCACAGCATGAAGTGTTGAATTATTTGTGACTGTGCAGTTTGTTGTGAATTTGTTTCAAAATTCCCCCTTTTCCCACCTCCCTTGTTTCTCTCTCTGTTATTTGTCTTTCTGATACCTGAAGGGGGTGGGGGGAAGTACCCCTTAGAGAAAAGCTTTTTATGTTTTGGAAAATGTTATTTTGGAGCTGCTTTATGTTTCTTTTCTTGGATTTGGTCCTTGTGGTATCATCAGCCCACTCAGGCTTCTCAATGAGAGCATGAGAAAGCTACGTGAGGCCACGCAGCCGCCTCAGCATCAAAGGTGAGAGCATCTGGGTGTAGGCCTGCTCTGCTCTGCCTTCTCCCCTGTTCTTTCCCTTCCAGTTTATTAAATTCAGTGCATGGCCATCCTGTCTGCATTCTGGCCTTTCCCCTGCTCTGCTAGTTGTTCTCATTTGAGCAGTTGCTCACCTGTCTCTGGCTGCAGTGGCAATGTTTTTAGGCATGGGGAGAGGGAAGAGAGGTCGCTGGGAGACATTTGTGCATTTTTTTGTCACAAGCCTCGTAGCTGCATTTGGGCTCATGAAGAAGGGCTATGCTGCCAAGTAAATGCCACTGGCTTTCCCAGTTTTACAGTTCTGATAAAAATTCTCTGCAGTGAGAGATCATTCACTCAAGCACATGAATCAGAAAAGAGTAGAAACAAAAATATCCATTGCAAGTAGTAGTGTGTGGTAACATATCTCTAGCAGATTACACTTTTATTCAATTTCTTTGTAAGGGGCCATGTGTCAAGAGGCTTTTTACCTAGATCTGCTAAAATGGTATATGGAAGGACAACAGATTTGCTTCACCTTTTACCTCTGTGCAGTAAACATTGCTGCTGGAGACCATTAAAACCTGGTTGTGTCAGCTCCATTTCTAACTCTGGCGCTCTTGCAGGGTTAAGTAGCACTGATATTAATGGGGGGTGACATCAGTCAAAAACTGTGCCAAGTCCAGGTGCAGCAGGCTCCAGGGCAACCTGTATTCAGTAGATTTCTAATTCTGACCTGTAATTGCAGTCATTTTCAGAGGCTTAATGCTTTCCCGGTGAGTTTTCCTTTTTCCACTGTAATGCAGAAGCAAGGCTGCAGCTGTGTTGCAGGTAAAGGACATGAGAAAAACGTATGGAAAAATATCTGTCTTATCTAAGTAGGTATTTGTAAAATTTGGATAGTTTTCAAAATAGGAGAGGCTGTATTCCATGGTATTTTAGATGTCCATTATTTGTCCCTCAAAGTTAATCTGAAAATCATTTTTTGACATCACAATAACAACAGAGGCACAAACATTCAGCTTTAGGGAAGACCAATGGGAGCAGACTGCAACTGTGGCATGCTCTAAAAAAGACAATATAAACATTTTGGCACAGGTACTTAGAAAAAAAAAGTTGAAAATAACTGTAAGGGTTCAAATGAAAAGAATATATACTTTAAATATGATTAGACCTGTTGGAAGCTTTGTGAGCTGTGTGTAGTACATCTTTTTGCTCAGAGACTGAAAGCACTTCAAACCCCACACTGCCAAATGTTTCACCGACACTTTAATGAATCCTTGGTCACCAAGCATTGCTGATGATGTTGCACTGTGAAACGCTTTTGCAAATTATTTTAGTCTCTCTTTATTAAGCCTTTTACTTCCCTTGCTAATATGCAGGAGCTACCATGAACAATTCTTTTTTTGTTGTTTGTCTTTCAATACATTTGCAAGGTAGTTTCTTTTCTCCAAATGCTGTGAAAAGGATTTTTTTATGTTGCATGTTGATGGATAAGCCTTTTAATATTATCAGAAATTACTCAAATAAGCTAATTACTTTCTCTGATGTGTGGTATCTGAGATCATAGGCAAAAGAGCTATCTGATGAAAACACCTGGGTCTGAACAGTTTTCTATTTTTGCCACACAGCCCTGAGCTGTCACTGTGTTCTCTATATCTTGCCTTAAGAAAAAGTCTTTTTTTCATCATCTGAACTGTTTTGTCCTTAGAAAACAGAGCTTTGCTTACTGTGTTGAAGGGAGAACCTGCAGGACAAATGCTACTGCTTAATTTAATATACAGCAATCAATAGCTCCATGAGTTACTAGCAGACTTGCTTCATACATGGAAAACCTTAGGAGAGCGAGTGGGAAAACAAACATCAACATGTGATTAAGTCTTTGTTATTCTTGTATAATGTAGTAAGAGAGTATTAATGAAGATATGTTCATTTGTTCTTTGTATTTTGGAATTAAGTGTGGAGGGTTACAGCCTCAACCATACAGCTTTTTTCCAGTCTTTAGCTGGGGAGGTCATTTCCAGGGCCATTATCCTCAGGCAGGAATCTGAACACTGGGAACTTTTAAGCTGAATTTGGGAAGTGAAGGAAGCCTTTTTGAGACCCAACCCCGAGATGCTGATGGTACCCAAGTGGGTGCAGCTGTGGGGGATGGTTTTGCCGAGGCCAGGGAATGGAGGTCATTGCTAGGTGGTGCTGGGGTTTGCTTTCCAGCCATAGGTAGGAATGCTTGCTTTTCGCTTCCTAGCAGTGCACACAGGTCTAGAATAAGGCTATAAAATGTTTTTCCTTATGTCCTTTGGTTTCTTATCTTTTCTGCTGTGAAGTTTTGGGGCTTAAAAGGAGGAAAGGAGATCGCAGACATGAAAGTGAGCTCTAGTGAGCGAGGAGGCGATAACGCTCTGCTGGATTGCTCTGTCTGATGCAGTTGGGTTTTCAGGTTTTTTATCTCTTCTGTGGATTAAAAGGCTCTGAGACACAAGAAGACTTGATGTATTTGCTGTTGTATAAAGGTAGTGATGTGTCTATGCTGTGTTGGGTAACAGAGCAAATGAAGAGGGAGCAGGCATGCTTCAGCTTGCCTTCCTTTAGCTGATAGAGGTTGAAAAGCAGGGAAAACCCCATAGCAGGCTCATCAGCTGCCTGAATACCTGTGGCTTGCCATCAGTTTGGGGAATCTCTTAAAGCCCTTGTTGTACAAGTTAAACTTGCTCAGATGTTGTCTCATGAATGCTCTTGCTTATGTCTTGTGTTTTCCTGCACTGAAGTTTTGAGAAGTTGCTATATTATTGAGCCCTACGGTAAATTTTAGGGTACAGTTCTATCAGTGAATTTAGGAAACATTATTTTCAGTAGTTTACTGCTGAAACTTATAGTAGTGGTGGGCCAAAAATATGCACATACAGCTGCATGTAACTTACATTTTAGGCAGGTTTCTAAAGGCGTCATGGGTGGCTTTAAGCATGGTCAGAGTGACTCCAGTACAGCCTGGGCTTTACTTTTTATTGCAAGGGAGGGTTTAAGCCACTTGATTGTCTTGTTCGTCTGTACAAGAGGTATCTGGGCTGTCCGCCCACTGTACAAACAGAAGAAATGTGGACCCGTTACATTCACAGATCATATTTGTCTGAATATTCAGTAGCCTGACAGTTTTCCATGCCTTTCAATAATTTTTACTTTATATAGGAACAAATTTCTTATAACTTCAAAGATACTGCATTTTTTAATTCCTCATGCAGGAAATTATGGTGAGGTGGATTTTCAGTTTTCCTTCTGATACCTACACAACACTCAATTAAAACCAGTACGAATTAGCTGTGAATGACTTTTGAGGATCCTATTAAACAAAAAATATGAGCAGATGACAACTATTTAAAATATGGGACTATGTCAGTTTTAATATCTGTTAGATTGCTGCATTTCCAATCCATAAAAGTGACAAGAATGGCATGCATGGTGTAAAAAGAATTTGTTATGGTCACTTAAAAAATTGTTTTTCATTATTATTAACTACTGGAAAGTCAGATAGGGATAGTAAATATTCTTGGATATGTAGTATGGATTTTAATGAACTGACACTTCATACCACACAACTTAAAATATTTGTTCCTGTTAATAAGTGTTTTGCTGCTACTTACAAAGTGCTTGAAGTATTTTTAATTGCTGTATAGATTTGAGATGTATGTAGCTATAGCTACTCTATGCTTACTCTGTGAGAAGGTGCAAACTGTGCAAATAGCTCTCGATGTTGTGTTCAGAACATTTACCAAGTGAATCGGGGGGAAAGTGGGTTGCCTGAGTGACTATATTAAGCCATACCAAAGGTTCAGCTAAACAGTGCTGGTCAATAAAAGGTGTCCAGGGCAGAGAACAAGAAAAAAGGCAAGCATAAAAAAGACCTTTTAGGATACTTCCCCAATCATCTCTGATTTACAAATTTTTGGATACTTGTAGTTGTTAACCCTGGATGAGATTTTTTTTTTTTCCCCTCTGAATATATGAATATGATTAAGTCTTGAATCCATGTAAAATTTCAATACCAATGGAATCCCATGGGAATAAATTTTAATACCTCTTTATAGTGAAATATATCTTTTAAATGGTCCGATCATAGGTTAAATAGCTTTGTTCTTTTGAATTTCAAATTTGCATCTGACAGTGGTTACCTATTAACCAACTTCAGTTGCTCAGCTCTTACTACAGAAAATGTCTCAACTGTGGTCCTGATTTTTAAACACGAGTTTATCCCTGCTTCCTCCCCCCACTTTTTTTTTTTCCTTCTTTTTTTTGCTGATTAGTAGTCAGCTTAAAATTGAGCAAACCTCAGTTACAGTTTCTGGATTTGCTTAGTGGAAACTGCAGGGGTTGAGAAGCACCTTTGGAGTGGGTTGTACACTGCAACAGCCAGTACAGTAATGCGTAAAAAAGACATAATAGATGAACTGCAGAGCAAACTGAATTAGATACAATTACAACAGTGTAATGAACTGGTGCCTTTAGTAATTAGCCAGGGTTGAAGTGATCTACTGTGGATTATATTCTTTGACTCTCTAATAATCTAAGTCACATTTCCCCTGGTTGACATTTACCAAAGGCCTGAAGTTAAATGTATTTTTTTCTGGTGTTTCATAGCTCACTTTTGAATGCTTAAAACCTGGATGTTAATGTTGAGAGCTTCAGTTTAAATTGCCCTTTCTGCAATTTTGTATGCTTCTAACTTTATCACAATTCTGTCCTTTCAGTCAGATATATCAGATATTACAGCAGTTATATTAGAGTATAAAACTTGTCTGGAATCAAAAATGGCAATAAAATTTAGGTCCTTTTCCCTGGAACTGTCTGTTTATAGGCCTGTTTTCCTAAGGAAATGTCCACCAGCCTCTTCAGGGCTTCACTAGTGTCTGGGCCTATAGCGGGCATGTGTGGTACTGGGTATAGTGGTTCTGGACTCAGCCTGCGTAAGTGCAGCATGGGTGCATCCAAACGTGCGACTTCAGCACTGCTGGGATGTCTTGCTTGATATTCCCAAAATAGCTTCTTCTCCTAGACCAACCCCTTCTCTATTTTATTTTTGTTCCCTCATTTCTTTCGATTTTACTTTTTTTTTTTTATCCCTCAAATCAGAAAATGTTCCGCTTTCTGTGCTCTTTTATATTACTACAAACTCCAAAAGTTAAAATAATGAAGTTTTAAGTAATATGAAAATGGCATAAACATATAAAGGTTGAAATACACATCTAAATTTGTTGTTTCCTTTTGAGGATTTGATGATCCTTGAACTTTGGAGTATTTTCTGAAGTTATAGTTTCCACTTTTATTTTATAGCTTTGAAGCTTGTAATCTAACCTTAACATAGGAGCTGATATTTTTGTCAATTTGTTGCCTTTGAGAATGGGGACCTCTGGTGAAAAATTATCTAGTAACATAACGTTCATGTCACTTTGTTCATGTTTCATGTTAAGAGATCCTGACTCTGAGAAACCCAAACACTAGTATAAGTAATAAGTGATGACGTGCTTAGTTAAATATATTTACAGTTTTCTATTTCTCTCTTTCAAGAGAACTTTGGAATTGTCATCTCATATGTAAACCTCAGGTTGATGTATGTAGGGTGTTGGCATCGGGTTATGAAGTTGAAAAACAGACTTGAGCAGTCAACAGATTTTTGTATTTTCATCTTGCTCAAAATATGCATATGTTGATAGTACTTACCAGCACTTATTTGCATAGGGAAAAGCCTTTAACTGCTGCTGCTTATCTGGTCTTTAGCCCTGTAGCATTTATAGCAAAGATGCTGTTAGCTGAGTTGTGTTATTTAATCTGGTGTTCAAAAGAAAATGTCAACCAGACCAGCTATGAAAATTAAACTATTCCAATGCCTTTAGGACTTCTTTCCTCCATTAGCTTCAAATGAAAATAAACATAGAGATTTTTCTATTCTTTACTGAAATCCTTCTGTCCCTGTTTCTCTTTTTGTGTGATTTTTGAACTACTGCAGCTGCTTTTCCTTGCGTCTTTCTGGTATCTGTCATTGCTCTGGCTTTCCGTTGCATTTAATTTCTTCCTCTGTTTTTTTAATATTTAAATCCTTCAAACCACCTGAGTTTCTAATGGTCTAGTTTTCAAAATGAACTAAATACCTAATACTGTGGGAATTTCCAGTCATTTTGCCTGCAAGCATCCCTTTCCTTGATGCCCACTCAGTGCCTCGTACGTACTATGCTCACAGTATTGTTCATTTGAAACAAAGGTTTCGTTGCCTCCCTGCACTCTGGTTGCTCTTTGGCAACTTGGAAGGATTCATAATCAGCGGTTAATAAATATCTCTTTCTGGATGCATATTCTTTTAAAATTTATTTCCTGGAGTGTCCACCAAAGGATAGTGTTACATTTGAATTTACCAACTATCAGGAATGCAAAAACTATTAGAGCTAGGCTGGTTTTTATTTCTGTTTGTACAATTGATTGACGGTTTCATACTGAGTTCTCTTACAAATAAAGCTGAGACAGTTCTTGATATCTGTGTTAGTTGAAGATATGGAGGGTTCTCTATAAAGCAGGTGACGCTGCTAATCCAGACCCTATGTGAGCTTGTGTAACAGAGCATGCCATGAGAGTGGGGTTGAGCAGAGAAGGGCAGATGTCAAAACTGACTGGAGAGCTTATAGACTCCGGAGTCTGTAGTGTCCCAAATTAAAACATCCCCAGGAGATGACTGTGCAGTGAGGGTATACTGCTTTCCCGGCCTGGGCTGCTTTGCTGGCATCTTTGCACGTATGGTGGAGTTACCTGTGCCCAGACAAAACACCTGAGGATACTGAGTTAAGGTGGGGTGGCTTTGGACTGCCGAGGTGGACATGGTTGCACCACTTGATGCTTGCAGCCGGAAGAAGGGAGGGGAATGGAGAATATATGAAGTAGATATGAAGCAAAACGGTGAGTGTGTGTGGTCTCATAGGCCTTTCTAAAATGTCAGTTTCTACACCAGCAAGGCTTTGCCTTCTCGTGTGAGCGAGAGGAGGGCCAGGTGACCCTCTGGCTCATGTCTCTGCTGCTGAGGGCTTGGGCTGGAGAAAGCAGGCTGGGGCTGTCCGAAACAAGAGAACCAACAGTAAAGGGGGATGGACTGTCACAGGCCTGTGCTCAAACTCATTCCCTGTTCCTGTTTTATGTCATGGCATAAACATCACCTGAGGCAGAGGTAAGAAAACTGTCTCAGCATAATCAGATAGGATCCTGCGTGTAGTGACTGCACACAGCATAGCTGCTGAGGGTGGAGGCAGATGTGGGACTGACTTGCTCAGAAATATCTTTAAAGAGTTTCCAAGTTCTTGACTCCCTCCTGTGATTTTTGGACAGTGCATGCAGTGTATAACATGATTTATTGCATTTGTTAATTTTTAGTGTCATAGAGGACTATTCAAATTTTGTTTGACTTGCTACTTCTTGAAAATGATGCAGTGGAACCTATACTTGGCTTGCTTTAGTTGCTTCAAGTGGAAGAGGTTATCAAAAGAGATTTTTTTAAATCTGAACCTGTGCTATAGCAGAGTATTTTTATTCCATTCTCATCACAACTGCTTGAACAGGTATCCTGGGGAGACAGGCCTCTCCTCTTCTAGAGTGCTATTGTAGAGGTATGTACATGAAGAGTAGGGATTTTATTAGCCTCTTGCACAGCAGTAGCTAATTTAAAATCCAGAAACATGACCACTCTGATCTTCTGTAAAAGGAGAACCTGAAAGATATACAAGAATGAACTAAACTTTTATGAAGCATGAATGAATGTTAACAATGAGTGAATATTCCTGGAAGCCTCTTTTCTTTTGCTCTTCAGCTGTTTTAAATGCAAGTAATCACAGTGCAAAGTTTAGCAAAATGGGACTTGCCTACTAACCTAAACAGCAATCTGGATCTCCTGTAAAGCCATTTTGAGGCAATAAGGGAAGATTTCATCTGAAAACAAGCTCATGTTTATTAATGAGAACAAGGTATTTTTTTCTCTATGTTTGAAGAATGATTGACATTGGAGTGATCGCTTGTGATCATGATATACTACTCTACTTGCCAGCTTGCTGCTGACTCACGTCACGTTTGCATTGTGTTGATATACATGTTAGCAATGGGGATAGCCAGATCATCTACTGAATGCCTTTAATGAGAAGTGCCCCATGAGGAAAAAATAAAAAGTCTATTTAGTATTTTAGAATACTAGCTATTAAGATATTTATTATTTTAAGAAGTTTGAATTATGTTTTTATTGTTTTAGTTTAACAGCAAACTTAAGATAATCTTTCTGTTTGACATGAGACTTTTCCCATCTCTTACATAGCAAATACTTGACCATTGTGCTGTTAATATGTTGCTGTTGACTTTCAGTGCACAAATAACAGTTTTGCATACCCCTCTTCTTCCTTTAAACATAGTTTCTGCACGTCATCATAATACACTTGGCAAAAGTCAGAATTTTGGTTACCTGGGGCTGAAAAATATTGTTGGAAGAATTGTTGGAATAAGGCAAAAGTTAAGATGGTCATTCATCCAGAACTGCAGCCAAACTCTAAATGAGCCATTCTTTATCTCTGTGTAAGTTCAGATCACTTTCCTCCCTTTCTCCTTGTTTAGCTTTGTGTGCTTCCATCTGAGACTAAAATGAAAAGACTTAAATTCTGAAAAGATACATGTAGCGCCTTTTCAGAGACTTAATAGAACTGGAATAGTTGGGAGTATGTTTTGGGCATTTATCCAAGCCTAGACAAATCTCTACATAGTCTGAGGAACAAGAACTGAATTGCTATTACAGAAACTGCTTTCAGAGCTGAAATAGAAAACAGCCAGCAAGTGCAATAGGCAGAGTAAAACAATTCTGCCTTTCCCAGCTGAATAAGAAATAAGTAGATTCAGCTTCTAGTCTCTTTCCTTTCCACTTCACCTGTGAAAGCAGTATTTTCAGGGCAGTATATTTTAACTCAACTTAGAAAAAATAGTTAAAAACACTGGATCACCCCAGCCAATCCATGTAACAGTGGGGCAGAGAATGGAGCTTAATTTGTTGTTCAAAGCAACTCACAAAGTGATTTCTACGAATCAGTTCATGGTCTGTAACCTCGGTTCGTTTTGTTGTATGCAGAAGCAACCTGATGTGTCGCTTTTCCCTGAGTCTGTGTACGCTGTGCAATCATGTACTCTTGGAGTGAATTAATGTTTTTCTGTGTGCACACATTTTCCATGATTCATTTAGCATCCTCTGTTCTCATTAATATTCTATTTTTAAACACTATGAACACGGTCAAAGCAAGTAATTTCAAGTATTTAAATACAAACCTATAGAAAATAATCGGTGCTTCTTAACACCCCTCCTCTCATGTAGTTGATGGATATCTTAAACTTACCTAGTCTATTCAGGGAGCATTTCTTCATCCTGGTAGAAAGACTCTGGCTTCTGCTTCCCTTGAACGGACAGTTTTGAAATTTGTGTCAATGGAGCAAATCACATGCTCTGTATGTGTGTGTGTGAAATGCAAAGCCACATATATAAAACCTTTAGGAGATGTTTTTGTTTGATTTAAAAAAATGTTTGCCGACATTATAGAGAAGTGCATCTGCACACAGGGAATAGGTGTGCGTACTCCTTGCTAGTGTGGTGGTCATCGCTTTCAATGTACTCCTCCTCCTCCTTTTAGGAGAGGCTCTTGCCTGTTGGCTAGTACCTGAGCAGACAGGAAAGAAGGATTCCTGTTTCTTTGTCCTCCATTTTGCATACTTTTCATAAGTGCAGTGTACCGCACCTTTAGTCAGTAGCTTTAACTGTGCAATGTTAATGCTGAAGACGATCATGACGTTTTTGCTTTCTAAGAGGGGAGAACTTGTTTCAGATTTTTCTTTCCACTTGAAGTGCCTGTTGTATCTGGATATGCTTGGAATATGCAGGAGGAAAATCTCACAGTAGTCAATCTGCTGCTGATGGTTGAAAGAGGCTTAGAAAGTGCATAAAGGTCAAAAATATTGTAGCTGTAAATTTAGAGAGAGATTTATGGAAGAGGACAGCATGAGCTGGCACTGGAACCATTATTTTCCATTATTTCTCTAAATGACTCTTTAATAGTGTTGAAATCAAGATAGTCAAGTTTGAAAATTAATGGGAAGGAACAGCAAATAATTAGGAACAATGTTATCAAGTAGGTAAGTACTCTACTTTGATTGCTGGCATACCTGATCCCATAACTGCAGTGCACATGAATATAGAATGAAAATAGGAATAGATTGTCTTTCCATCTGCATTGCCACCCCCACCCTATTAGAGTAATATGGTGTTATTGTCTGAGGAGTGGTGTAGACATTAATTCTGTTTATTGCAGTTGAGAAATAAAAGATGTCTCTTTATTTTTCCTAAAAGTACAGCTCCAAGTACAAATTGCTTATACAAAGAAGCTGTAAAATTGAGCTGAGGAGGAGCTCTGAATGGACTTGGGGGATGCCATCATACACCGCTAGCTGTATGTACTGTGAATGCAGTAGTCTGAAAACACACAGACTTACAGGACAGAGCTATGCAGCTGTATTTCATGAAGTGTATGGACCAGATCTTTGGCTGGTTTATGCTGTTGCGGTTCCAGTGATTTCTGTGTGTGTATTTCTGCCACTAACATCAAGGTACAGCTGCTCAAAATCTGCTTGGTTAACTCTGCTTTCGGGTGAATTTCCTCCAACAAAAGTGGTAGGAAGGGTAGCAAGCTCTGTAGGCACTATTATGGTTCTTCTACAGGAATTTTTGAAGAAGGCCACTTTAACAGAGGCAGAAGTAGTCTCTGAATGTAGGTAGCTCTGGGATGGGATGTTTAAAGGGTGCCAACACTGAGACAAGATTTGGTCTCCGGCTCCTTAGGAGTAGCTCTGCGACTGCACGTGGGATGTAGAAGAGCCTGCTTCTGATTTGTGAATGTGAGCTGATGGGAATGGGCCGTGTTCCTCCCCTGCCTTACAGAGCTGAGCACTTCTGTTTTGGGCTTTTGTGCCTGAGTAGATACAGGGGAGAGAGGAGAAGTAATTTTCTGAAAAAAAGAAATCCAAGAGCATAGATAGTGTCAAAGGTGAACAGAGTAAGTTTGAGGAAACTTCCAAGAAGCCTGTGAAAACTAGCTGTGATTTGAACTTGCGTATCTGGGCTGAACCTGAGCACGCAAGTCCAGAACTTAACTGGTGGTTCTTAGCAAATATTTTGTTTTACACAGTGGTCAGAAAGGAAATATTTCATTTTGCTATTTAGCAAACTACAGAAAAAGTGCTAGAGGGTTTGAAATAACCTTAAATGCCTTGTGCTGCCACTATGCGCATTGAAGGATAGAAATTCTCCCAACATGTTGCTCTCTGGTAAAGGGTGGTTCTGTGTTACTGACCTGCTAAACCTCCAGGTAATCTTTACCCAGCTATTGCCATTGTCAATTCATGATGGATACATGACATTACATTAGCTTTTATCCCTTATTTTCAGTGCTTAAAGTGAGCTGTTGGATAAAAACTGTTTAAACACCCTAGAAGTTCCTCCTCTGCGAAGCCAGAAGAATAAATTGAACGGCTGAAATCTTTTGTAAATCACTGAATAACTTTACAACTCTTTACTGAGAGAGGTGGGGCCTTCATACTAAGATCGACCTCTAAATAATAAGCCTTCATGAAAGGTTTTGGTTTTTTTGGTTTGATTTTTTTGTTTTATTGTGAGTGAGTGACTTTTGCCTAGAGAAGAATACAAAGACTTATGGAGATTTTTTTTTTAATTAAACTGGTGATGTTAGGTTTTCTTTATAGCCTAAATGTAGACCAGCTATCATTCTGTGTAGAGCATCACTTTTTCAGATAATTCTGAGTGTCAGATGCCCATTTCTAATGGACTATCAAATTAATAAGATTTTTTACATTATTCTGTCTTTTTCTTTTTTTTACTGTCATTAGGATTTTTTTTTATGGAAGAAATTTCCACTGATCTGAGAAGCTTTGGGAAGTAGATCTTAAAGTTTTGTAGTCTTGAATACATGTTCCAAACTGCGTCAAGTGTACTGTGACTGTGAGCCATGATGCAAAACTTGTTCACACATTTTTATATTTTTTAAAATGTTGGGTTACTGTCTTGGGACACTGTCTTCAATTGTGTTGCCATTTTTTAACTTTGTTAGAAACACTCTTACTCCAATTGGATTACTAGTGTAAATGGCAGCCAGCTGAGAAATCATTTCAGCCTCTTGAGTGCTTTGAAAGGAAATCTTTCATGGCTCTTTGTATCCCACATGGCACATAAATTGTAGCGTAGCCTGCTGCAAGTCCTATGTAATAATGGCCTCTGATCTAAATTGGCTTAAGAATACAGTTAGGATTCACTGGCAGCGTAGAGGAGTTCAGGAGAAACCCATCTTCCCTGTGTGTTTTGTAATGGTGTTGTTGCAGTGTGGTGTCTCAAGTAGGTTTTATCGTACCTGTTGGGGACACAGAAATCTGTAAGTCCCAGTCAGACTGTGA
>NW_010136691.1:0-45262 GCF_000699245.1 Pterocles gutturalis | reverse complement strand
CAGCAGGATGAAACAGGGACATACATGAATGCAGCAGAGGTAAACTGTCTTGCAGCAAATTCTGCATCTGCTCCTTCCCATGTTAACTTTAATTCTTCAAATAACTTTTGAAGTTATTTTTTTTTTTATGCTGATGACGCTGTTTTCTTTATCACCATAAATCATTGTTTTATGCTGATGACACTGTATTTCTCTATCACCATTAATCATCTATAATACTTGAGAAGTAAATGTTAATGAAGAATACAATTTATTAAACATCACCCCGTGGGTGGCCTAAGAAGTTGGATTAACTGCAAACCTTATTATAAACCTGGCCAAAATAATGACCCAAAGAGAGACTTGTGAGTCTGGTGTGAGACCTATTGCAAGAGATGAGCAGGACATGACCAGCGGCTGCAGGGAGCAAGGAAGGGTTTTGCAGAGTGGGGAGGAGCTGCTCTGGAAAAGCACAGGCATACCTTGATGTGTGTATCACAGTGGGCTTCAGAAAGGCACCGCTTCTGATTTGGTGTTGCTCTGTTACTCTTTGTGAAGCCACAGCAGAAATAGATGGTAATTGAAATTTAATTTTTCTCCTCCTAAGGTCTCCCTGGTCTTTGGAAGCACAGGATACCCTCTGATATTTCCCTTGTCTGATCAGAGAATCATCAACTCTTGCAAATCAGGGAAAGGGACTTGAGTTGAATGGCTGCAAAGATTGGCAAAACAAATGCCTCAAGCCATAGCTATTACTGAGACAGTGTTTGAAACCTTAATTCAGATAAATCTTTGAATGGCTAGTTTATCTGTCGGATAAATTTTAAAGACCCTGTTAGTTACCTGTCATTTTCAGAGATCGTTTCTATACCCTGTCCACTTGAAGTCTGCATGTTTCCCAGAAAGCACAGATTTCTTTTTTCATTTTTATTTTTAAATTTTTACCACACTTTGATTATGGTGATATTATATGGGGTCAGTGCTCAGTCAACTGTTAAATAAATTGCAAATTCTACAAAACACAGCCGGCAGAGTCATTACTAACTGTAATGCTGAAACTTCAAGCAAAATTACATCTGGCTACAATGCTATTCGGATGCATAAATTATACAGCCTCTGATTATCTTAAAGAAAATTCAGCCATTAAACTTATTTTATGGGCACAAAACAAGGGGAACTGCCAAAAGGAATCTGTGCATCCTAAAAGTCATGAGAAGAAAAATAATTGGCAAACCTTTTCCGCCTGCAGTTTTATAGAATGTTCTCTCTCCCTCCTGATGTTCAATCAGCCTCCACCACTGGCACAGATAAAATCATACAATGGCAGAACTGGTGGGGGGAACGCAGCCTGTGTAGCTTTTGAACAGCAGGAGGGTCAAACATTTCGAATCTGACCCCAAACAGCACATATCTTTACATGGGGATCTGGAAGGAAAAATCTCCAGGGAAGAAAATTGTAATTCAGCACAGAACAAAATTAGGATGCTTGATAGTGGGCTGTTCAGTGTGCTGCAGAATTTCTCCTGAAAGCTTTCCAGCTGCCGTGGTGTACGTAAGGAGCCAGTCCTCTTCACATACAAACAGGTCACTGCCGCACCTGCATTGTATCTGTATGAAGAGTAGAGAGGAGTGAAGAACGGAGCCTGGAGTGGCGGATTGCACAACGGCTCCCCGGGGCGTACAGGCTACACAGCACGTCTGGGGCAGTAACCCCTTAAGTTCAGGGGGAAGGCACACTGCTTCTCTCCTTGTTCTCCCACGCTCACTTTTATGCCAATATTGCCAGTGTTAAGTTCCGAACTATCTTTGAAGAATAAGTGAGCACGTTGCTTAAAACAGCCCTGTCACCATATTTGCCGAGTTGCTTCAGTGTATTTTAAACCATTCGTATATTTGACAAGTAATTGCCAAAATAGGTTATACGTCACTGACCTTTATCAAAGTCTGATTTTTTCCAAGTCGTGTCCCACAGTTCCCTCCTGTAAAGACATTTCAGGGAAGATAATTGGTCCCTAAACTAATTGCCTTCTCTGGTGTGCTTTTCTAGACAGGGGAAAGGTTCCTGTTATATTTGGTCTTCAAATAAGTTTGAGCTTCTCAGTCTGGAAAAAAGAGGAGTACCCTAGTTCTCTGTTTTAATTTCCTTCCTTGCTTCCTTCCTTTGTAACAAGAATTATGATTCAAATGCTTTCATTCTGGAGTATTTCTATACAGATCTTACAGAGGAAATAATCATTTTATCCACATTATTATCCAAGCAACGAGCTACTTGTTGGTTGAGGTGTATTGATAAATATTAAATATGAAAAAACTGTTAATGGTGCTAAATCATATCAGAACTTCATGTAAATGGCTGGTGTCAGAAAAAAGAATTCCCGTGGTGTTACAAAAGGAGTTGTTTCTTCTAGTCTGATGTTGCTTTTGGAGAAGGCTCTTCCCTCATGCGGGTGTGATTGTAAGTGTGCAGTGAGATGCTTGCCTGCTTATTGTTTGTGAGCAGCTCTGACTATGTAGCATTTCTTGAGGACTTCATGTTTCTGTTTACCTTTGTCTAGAGGTAGATGCAGGCAGTTTCCTTGCGCCTATGCTTGGTTGCCTGTTATACAGGTAAGGTGTGTGTGACACTCTGCTGCCAGGATGTCCTGGAGAGCTCTGCTTTTACAGCAAGAATCTCACAGCGGTCTTATTGATGTCACCGATGAAAGCATAGTGGTGTCACCATATGGAAGGATGATGCAAAACTGTTGTCTGTGATTACTTCACTTAAATATAATTACTTGATTTTTGAACGTAAATCCCAAACTATGATTAATTGTATGTGCAAAGTTCTAAAATAAACTGGCATATTTTCATAGGAAAACAAATGCTGAAAAAATTTTGACTAGACTTAGTTCTTGGAAAAATCTGAAAATCCTTTTGTTGGGTCCACTTAGTAGCCTCTGTAAGCATTTACAGTCAATTCCATTGGCAATGGTGAATGATTTCATAATAAGAATGTCATCTTAATTTATCAGAAATACATAAATGCCTTTTCATTTTCAGCTGCAAGGAAGACAACATATCTTCCTAAGAATCTGATGTACTTAGCTTAAGACAATTTCTGACTTTCATTTCAGTTGTACTCTATTAATTTTAGAGTGTTTGAGTAGAAATTTCTCAACTTGTTGATTGTGTGAGGGTCTGATTTCCCTGCTTTCTTTGAGCCATGAAAGTTAAAATATGGAAGGAGGAGAAAAGCAGGGCTGGGAGAAAGAGGAGACAGTGTGGTTTTTTTCCCTTTTTTCCTTTTTTTTTTTTTTTTTTTTTTCCTTTCCTTATCGTAATTAGCTGCTTCTTAAGTGGCAATAGCATGATATTCAGATAAACTGTGTCTACTCATAATGTAAAAAAACGCTTGAAGCCCTAACTGGATGAAGTGGATCCTTTTGACTGCTTAGGAATAAATAATATTAGAAATTAAAACGTGTTAAATGAGAAAATAACAACTTTTAGGTTACCATTGTAGAACATGTTAAAATCTAACTTAGGTACGTAATGGCAGGTAAAAATTAAAAGACTACAACAAAAGGTACTACTTTTATGCAACTGGAAAACACGGTAGCAGTGGTGGTTAGCTGTGAGATGGTGACAAGTGAGCTCTCCATTTTGGTCTCTGCTGCAGGCTTCCTGTGCTAGTGTGGGTGAAAATGTTGGGTTTTTTTTCCTTTGCATTTCTTGGGTTTTTCGCCTGTAAGATAGCATTTATACTGTGGTCTCTTTACTCCCATTTCCAGCTTGTCTGAGGAAAGGACTGTCTCTTTGGTGTTCAATCCCCATAATAAATTAATTTGATATGCTTACTGGCTGTAGCACTTGGTCCCTACACTTTCGTGTGCTCTAGCTTCTGAGAGATGAATCCTGTTGGTGTGGCTTGCCTGTAAAAGACTGCAGAAGATGCGTTGTCAGTAGCAGCACTGGCTGAAATAATGTCCCCTTCTGGAAATCTTCAATCAGAAATACCAACCAACCTGAAATACCAGCCAACCTGGAATACCTCATTTCTAAATACATTTCCAAAACCTACAGGTTTTAGCATCATGTTAAAACTAATTTTATGTTCTTGTTTTGGTTGCTTCATGCTGATATTCTGCTGTATGAAGCAGGCTCCCTGGTCAGGTTGAAAACCTCACGATGCTCCAAAGTCTCTGGGGGCCAAACGCTTCTCTGTCGTGGGGATGATTCATGGTAGTGCATCGTGGGAGAGAGATTTAATTTGGGAAGTTCTAAATTCATGCAAACAAATGTTTAGACAGATCTCAGTGTGAGCTATAAAATTATTATAATTCCCAAGAGACACCACTGCTATTTCTCCATATCTAAATATTTGAGACTTATTTTTGACAGTTCTTTTTAAATTCAAGGAAAGTGCATAGTTTTAGTGAAAAAGTGTTGCATTGTTGAAAACCTTGCTGTCAAGGAAACAAATAAGCCAACAGCCCTGGATTTTTAGCCATATTCCTTATGCTTCTTGCTTTTTATCTTGAAATATTCATTTTCTGAAAAATGAGCTTTCAATTTCATTACCATTCTTGGGAGGTTATGAGGACTATGTTTTCAAGGTTTATCGAAAAAGTTCTTGCTTCTTGGTAGAAAAAGGAGAACACTACAATATTAATAGCAATACACTAAATAACAAACTTATGCAAGAAACCTTTCCATTCCTGACAGAGGAAGAGTGTCCCATTTATGTACAGATCACAAAAACAAGGGGATGTTGACTTTGGAGGAGTTGTTGCTAGCTCTGCTGGCACTTTTAGCTCCAGTTTCAGCTCTAGATTTCTGTAGTTCAGGCTGCAGTAAGTTCAGAGTTCACTGTCATCACTTTTCATTTGTATCTGCCATAGCGGAGTTCCAGCAGACTTTTGGACCACTAAGCCACAGTAAATGCAATCGTTTGGAATTGCAAGAATTCCACTTCACCTCTCTGAGAGATGTGTTCAACTCCCTTTGAAAGCTATTCAGTATCCTATATTTCTTCTAAACTGTATTCACCCTTTTGCTGGTATTCTGAAGCTGGAATAATTCCACAAAGGTAGCTGCTGTACTGTTGTATCTGGCACTCTTTCTACATTGGATATTTTGAAGTTAGCAAACTGAAACTGCAGACATGCACTCTTTCTGTGTGTGAATGTGGATTGCCGTCTTTTAGAAAAAATAAACTTTTAGAAATTGGGAAGCTATTTAGAAGCACAAACGTTATTTTAAATGCAGTTAAAATGCATAAACACCTTCTGTACATTTGCTGTAGCTCCCTATCTTCGTTTTTGTGACCTCTAGCAGAAGTTTAAAATGAAATTGGAGAAAATATTTTTCTCCATTGAGTGGTTTAAAAAAAATCTATTGCAAATTCTGTAAGCAGTGGATTATAATAAATTAAATTCTGTACTCCCCCTTTTGGTTGTGCTTTTAAGGAGTAAGATTGCCAATTTGTTATTTGAAAACAGTTTTAGAATCTATTTCTAACTGTGAAATGTGTCGGCTAGGGAGCATATAATTTCTTCTGTTAGGATGCTGGGTGTATATAATTTAAAATAACAATGCAAGCAGATACGCCAGTGTTGTGGTGGTATTTATTTCGAGCAACTTAAAAAGAGAACAGTTGCTGTTTGCTTGGGATCACAATCTGATAGTCATTCTCACACAGAGTAATACTGTATTACTTCAATGTTCCTACGAAGATCGATAAGTTTTCTGAAGACACAAAGTATGTGTCAGAGGAGCAAAATCCCAGGGCTGATGCGCTAACAGGTGACAAGGGCTTACTAGCAATGTAAGGTCCCTGAGCAGTGCAAACAGAAATGTATTTATTATAAAACGCTGCCTCCACAATAAATGCATAAAATTCTACCAACGTAACACAAGATGCAATAGTATAAAATAACTTTTTTTTTGTAAACTAAATTAAGTTTTCTATCTGTGTACGCAGAGGTGTTCAGAAACAAATGATGGATTTCATTACGAAGCCTTGGCAGAACGTGGATTTTTTTGGGCTGCAGACTCGCACATCCTTGCTGTATGTATCCATTTGTTTAAGAAATGTTCTGCTGGCATGAGCGTTGGCAGCAGCGCGCGTGTCCCTGCAGGTGTGGTAATGACTTTGTTACAGCTGCGTGGGCTGTGGATTGGGCCCGCTGAAGCCTCGTTTATTGGAGACTTACATTATTAAAAGTGTGCTATTTAATTCATTGGGGAAGCTGCCATCAGTTCAGAAGTGCTGGCGATGCTTAGTAGTTTATATGTTCTGAGAGCCCAATAAACAGCATCTACTCCAGTGACACAGTGCAGCAGTTTTAGATGCCTGGTTGCTTTCCCAGATTGCGCTGCTTTTCTAATTAAAGCAGACCTGGGGATTTGAAATTGAATTGGTGTGAAATACCCAATAAGAGACTGTAAGGGTTTAAGAGTGGCAAGTCCTGGACATGTACTTAACTGCCGTGGAAAGTCAGAGGACTGTGAGGTTGCTTTCCTGTCCTCTGGCTGTGTCCCACTACAAGACTCTGCAAACAGTTCTAATGCTCCTTTCTGTCACTTTTTGTTCTGCAAATAACTTTTGTTCTTAAATGAGATATGACTTTCCTTTGTGTAGTGCTGCTTTAAATGAGGTGACAGTAGCATCACATCCTCAAATTTGACTACTGTCATCACCATTGAGAAGGAAAAATTGAGTGACCCATAAAAACATCCTAAAGCTGCTGAGACAGGACAAAAGATGATAGTTGGAAAGTAAACCACTCTCCTAAGGAATATAAACCATGTGTTCAAAAATAGGAATAAGAGGTATTTTGGGATAGTAGCTCTACTTTGTATTTATTTCAAAACGGACAATAAATGGAAACTGCAGATCAAATCCACAAGCTCTATTCAGATCGTGGTTGTGCGTTACATGTCAAGATGACAGGCCTTCCAGCTTTTCCAGTCGGAATAACGGAGAAAGTAAATTATATGACAACAATATCACTTAGGAAAGGAAAAAGATGAACACCTCCGATCACGGTGTAAGAGATATGACATCGTGAAAATGACAGTTATATACCAAAGAGGTCTAAGGAGGGCAAGTAGTGTTTCAGGGAAAAGTATGAAACAATGGTTACTTGCAGCGTAAGGAGAATGAGAAGCATATACTCTGAAAAGCTACATCCTTGGAGAGAGTGGCGTAGTTGTTGAACAAATAATTGGACGAAATCCTCAATTTTTTATAAATATTTCTCTATGTCTTATAGTTAAAATTATTTCTTTACAAGCTTTTTGCAGCTTTTAAGTGATGTGCAGGAGTCCATTGCTTAGAAAATTTTTCACAATGCAGCAATTCATGTGGGACATCTTAAATATCGCCGTTTTGCAATGCCTCATTTCAAGGCCATAAAACTTCAATATAACTAGACAAGCCATTGCTGTGATACATGACAGAGCTGGCTTTCCCAAACAACATAATTTTGTATGCATTTAATTAAAACACGTATACTGTTAGCACATTCAGCTGAAATGAAAAGCAGTGCCCATGCATTAATCAGAAACTGAAGCATGGCAACTGGTAAAGCACGAAAAAATAGGTTATGGTTCCAATAGCGTAGGCTGTATTAGTGTAATGCACAGGTTAATGCATATGCTTAATGCAGCATAGTTTTAAAGATTGCTAGGATATCAAATTTGGACCACCTTCCTATCCTTTTGAAAGCATTTTCTTATTTCATACTCCTGTAATCCTTTTAAATATGTATAAATTGTGCTCAAGTTATAAGGTAGAATGATTTTTACATGTATAAAAATATGTTGACTAGTGCCTAAATGCTAGACTCCATGGCTGTCACTGCCTATTGTATATGATTTTCCTAGGCACACAGCTAGCCTTAGGCTATGAAGGTAGGAGCTCTGTGTCAGAAAAACTTTGACAAAAGATATATAGCTTTTAATTTGCCCAAGGAACAGAGGGAGCAGATTTATGACCTAAAATACAAGGCTGAGAATTGGCTGTATTCTTTCAGCTAATGGGTATAGAAATGAGGAAATTCACAATGGCTACTTCATGCACAGCCTGCCTTTTTTGCATGTTGTATAAACAGTCCAGAAAAATTTACAGGGCTATAATTTAAAAAAAAAACAAAGTAAATGGTAGCCCTGTGAATGCATTCTGTATCTTCTACCTCTTCTTGAGCTTACTGTTTCTTGTAAAAATCTATCTCTACCCTGCTTTAATTGATTACTTCATTTGCATGCGTATCAGGCTAGATTATTAACATTTTTGAAGAAAGATTTATGAGGAGGTGCGTTTTATTTGTTTATTGGCTGTTTTTCATTAAGGGCTTTTGCAGACATTAAAGAGTCTCCCAGAACTGTGGAACTCACAAACAGGACCAGTTCCACAGGTAGTATAAAACCCTGTCAGCTTCATCTGAATGAAGTTTCACTGATTGATGCTGGCTGAGCATTTGGCCCACAGAATTGATCTCGGACTGTAAGAGAGAAACTGGCAGAGTCCTCAGTTCTCACCTCCTTTTGCAAAGAAAGCTTTAGGAAAGCATTTTGATTTTCTGGATTTATCCTTTGTCCTGACTGTCAGCAGACAGGGCAGTTTAAGATCAAAGGGGACAAGATTTGAAGATCAAACGTCTTTGAGCTGAAGATGTCCAGCAGCCCCATGAAGTCCAACAGAGATCACTAAATCGAGAGTGCAATCATCAGCTGATTTGTTTAGTGATGCACGGATCGAAAGCTGTCTCAGAGGTGCTGTGAGCTCTGTACATATGCTCCAAGTGGCAGTGAAGGTGTACCATCAGGGATCCCATGCAGGGGAGTTCTCTGATTGTCGGCACCATCAGGTCTGCACAAGCCGCTGGGAACAGCCTTCCTGGGGCCCTGGCCTCCTCCTCTCACTTGTGCACGGATCGGGCTGACCTGGCAGGAGGTCACTGGCCCTGTGCTGGGACAGAGCTCCCGTGACTGCAGAAGCCTTATGGGGACACTACTCTTGTCACTATGGTTAGATAAAGGGGTGCAAGGAAGGGGATTTAGGTTTATGACTGCAGCCAGGAGAGTGTGTGAATGTGAGTGGCACGGACCAAAGGACTGTAGCTCGTAATTTCTATTAAGGCCATATTCTCTGCTCTTTTATCTTCAGTTGTTACAGACACTGAGGGATAGAGACTCTACCTCATCTTAGAGAGTTTCTAGAGGTTAATTATCCTAAAAATTAAAATTTGTGTGTTTATTTTTTCCTCATCAGCTTACAACAACTGAGTCTCATTATGATGTATCCTGTTAAAGTGCCTTCTACCAGACAGTAACTGCTACGTTGAAAGGAATTGTCGGCTCTGGTAGTGATGGGTGTTTCTCTGCAAGTAGTTCTAAGGAGTAACTACAGTGAGAGGACAACTGCAAAAGATAGAGAAACAATGAGTTGCCTCATTCTTTAATTCTTCAAAGATTTAGGAACATGAAAACAACATATTAGAAAAAAACGTGGGTAGGATTAATCTGCTATAATCCCTATTTATTCTTTTGTCTCTCTGTGTAATATTAGTATTCGCATGCTAATTAGTGATTAGAACTGAGTTTTCTAGGAAGAAATTTGTTTTTCTAACTAAACTTATTTTGAGAGGTAAACTTTCTACTACATTCATTTTTCAAAGATAATCCACTTAAGCCTACATGCTAAAGGATAACATAAAGATATTATTTGAAAAAAAATTACTGCCTGAAGTAGCTTCTGTAGTGTATTTGCGAAATGCCAGTTTTAGAAGGGCCATGGGATTATTGACTTAAGATAAATGGCTAGACATGATATAATTATGAATTCTACAAGAAGCCCTTGTTACAAGAAAGATATAGATTTAAATTCTGCCATTTTCTTTCTTTTTTTTTTTTTGTTAGCATAATCCATATGAAAAAAGAATTAAGACATCACAATGACAATGATTCATACTTTCTGTGACTTTTCATGGTTTGGTTTGGTGTTTTTTTAACCAAAGAGAGGCTTGGGTACTATTTGTAACTCACCAGTTTTTAACAAATGCTGCATTTTCTGAAGTGAAAACAAAAATGTTTTTTTAACCAAAGAGAGGCTTGGGTACTATTTGTAACTCACCAGTTTTTAACAACAACTGCATTTTCTGAAGTGAAAACAAAAATAAAATAAAACAAAATATTGTTTTGTGCATTTAAATGTGAGACAGCCCCTGGAGCAAACAGCAGCTTTCCAGTGAAATCATCCCAGGCTTTTGATGGAAGAAAGGGTAAAAATTTCTGGTAACGTAGTACCTGGCATAATCATGCACAATATGTAAAATATGCTCAAAGATCTGAGGGTCAGGTTTGGTGGCATTGCTCCATATGGTTTTAAACAGTAGGCACTTTGAAACTCTGTAAGCCAGATGGTTTTGGAATTACTGCATAAAATCCCTCTAACTTTGTCTAGTTTGTAGTGTTGGTTTCTAGAGATACTGATTTCCTCTTGCAGATGGAATTTTTCTAATCTGTCTTTTAATGGTAGAATTTCCTTTTTGCTGATGTCTTGATATTCTGGTGGTTTCTAAACGCTTGGCTCATGGATCAGGCCCAATGCTGGTAGATTCCCATGAAGAGAGGAGAAAGAAGAAGTTGCAAAGATTTTATAGACTAAGCACTCTACATGAAGAACTGTTGTGTTTAAGCCAAACTCCTCTTAGTCTTATTTCTTTCCGGCTAGTTCTGTGCTCTGCATTTCGTATGTTGAACAGTTGCAATGAAATGTAACTTTGTGCATGTATAGAAAACCTCTTATTATTGCTTTTTTATTATTATTGTGAATTGAGAATTCTCTCACGGATACTGATTTAATTAGTAGGTATAAAAGTTGTTCAGGGTCCAAAGAAACAATTTTCTGGGTTTCCACGAAAATGTGTAATTGATACTACTCTCAGGAGATATATGTCTATGTCAATCAATGTTTAAATAAGCAAAAGATCTCTTGTATGTTGGTAGAAACTTGGTGTTTAATCAAAAAAAAGGGAAAACTTTTTACATAGAATAGAATAATAAAAAATATATTAGGATTACCTCAAATTCAGACACGAATGAAGAAATTTTTGGTAGCTTCTCAGACTCTAATGAAAACTATGTGTAAAATAAGCACTAATCAAAAAATAGTTTAAGTACTAAGTAAAGCTAACACCCGAGTCCTGCAAGCCTGCATGGCTGTTACCTTTGCACACTGGCATCTCCACTTCATTAATGGCTTTTTTTGGCACTAATCAAAAAATAGTTTAAGTACTAAGTAAAGCTAACACCCGAGTCCTGCAAGCCTGCATGGCTTTGCACACTGGCATCTCAACTTCATTAATGACTTTTTTTGTTTGTTTGCCATCTGCATGCACTCTGAATTCTGCCTTTGCTTTGGTGACAAACAGAAGGCCGACCTCTTGGCAACAGGGACTTTAGTTTTTAAAGAGATTGAAGCTTGACAGATAAGAGCTCAGGTGGCTTTCGGCACCCGTGGGGGAGCAGCTTGTCAGCAGCAACCAGCACGTAAAGCCCAGGGCTGTGGTCTGCTGGGAACGTGTCTGTCTCCAGCCAAGTTACAATGCACACAGCCAGGGTCTTCCTCAGCAGCTTGAGTGCCTACCAGGCGTTATTACCTGCAGGCTGGAAAGGAACTGGGTCTGTGCAGTGACATCCCTCTGGTCCCCACACAACCCCCAGACAAGCTGCCACCAGAGAGGATTGCTCTCCAGGAAGCGTTCCTCCCTGTCCCAGTGTCTGTGACTGCTTAGTATTTCTGCTCCTTGATGACCCGTATAGTTCTTGTCCGAAGGCTGGGCAAAAAGAAAACAGTGAGCTTCTCCAGCCAAAAAGCACAGAATAGACCCTTACAGGGGTTTCTTTGTGGTAAAATTGCTTTTAGTGCAACGCAGCTCTCAAGCTAACATCCCTGTAGATGTTGTATATACATGTATGTTTTTTCCCCTTCTTCAGGAGAGGAAAAATTTTCTAGGATTATTTAAGAGCCCTTGAAAATCCTTAAGAAAATGAATGGGTGTTTTCCATCCCAGTGGGAGGGGAGTTTTCATTGGAAATGGCAGCTTCTAAACACAAAATTCACACACCCAACCCCTGCCATGCGTGCACGCATGCTCTCTCTTTAGAGTATGGCAGGATGGTGGAGGGGAATAAAGATTTACTTACTATTATTTTTGTATACATATCCTTCCCATTCACGAAAGGCTCGCATGGCCCCTTTGTGCCATTATGTCTAGAAGCAAGAAGACATTTTTAATAGCACTGTCGCTTTTCGACCAATCCAGTGACAGATACGAGTGAATAATATAAATTCTCTAGCCATTCCTTGGCATTTATTTCAATGTAAGTGTATTTTTTTTTTCAAGTAGAAAACCCAATAGTAATTTATCAAGGGACAAATCATTTTTTCTTGGCAGTGGAGTCTGCAAAATCCCCATTTTTAAAGCACTAAATCTCCCTCCTTTGACAGGAGTAAGAAAGCATTAAAAGCTTTGATTTAGCTGGATCATACAAAATAGTTTCTCATAATTATCCTTTTGGATGATATATGCTTGTCTTTTTTCCCCTTCTTATTAAACCTGAGGTCTCCATTTTTCATCCAGCTGTATTACTAAATTAAATTGCCTTTTGTTGTATTCGAGTTAAGCACTTTGCCGAAAGCTTTCCTTGTTCCGGGAAATAACATTTACCCTATGTGCTCCCTGTTTTACTGTTTAAATTTACTGTTTGCAATTGTTTGGTTTGCTAAGCAATTTGAGGTTATTGTTTGTTTTAATAGGAATAATGAATCAGTGTAATTTAGTGTTGTATCTTAGAGTACAGTATCTGGGGGGGGAAAAAACCCACAGCTCACAAGGAATTCTTATTTCAAATTGAAATGTAGATTCCAAACATGACAGAGCTTCTTGCTTGTCCAGCCTTACGAACTTTCCATTTTTATTGCTGCATGAAAAGGAAGTCTAGTTGGCTATGAAAGAATTCCATGAGGGATATAGTCACGCTCATTGACAAAATAATAGAAGACAGTTCAACATGCCGCCTTTCTTGGACAGTTTGCATCTGCATGTTAAAAAATTGCTGTGGAAGCCAGAGGTAGCTTCAGACAGAATTTTAATTCTCTTTTTGCAAGGAGAAAGCTAAAATTTTATTGGACTAAATTATATAAAAATCTATAACAAAATTTAATAAAAAAATTCCATGATCAGCATAGCAAAATAAATTGCTCATTTGAGGGTTTATGAGATGCTGTTCAAGATTTTATACAAGGAAATTAATTCAGAGGCCATTGTTTTCATGTAGTCCTTTCCAGTGAACTTTGCCTGGGTGAAAGCTCAAAGAGCATGGTGCATGTGCAAGTCTCCCTGACCACTGTTCCCTTGTTATTTGGGATATTTCAGATCATGCCCTGGGTCTGTCACTGGGCATGTCATTGTCTGCCCTTTGCTCAGTTGCAGTGAATGTCACTGTGTGGGAACTGGTCGCTCCTGGGCTGTACCAGCAAGGCTTTACAGCCATGATAGCCAGATTGTGGTCTATAAAGACATACGTTGCTCTCTTTAACATTAATCCCAAAGTTAATAACAATATAAATTATACAAGGCCTGATAAATGTGGAACTGAAGGTGGTAATACAAGTCAGTGGAGCTTTATGAAAAATAGATCATGTCAGACTCTTGTGATGGGCTTTTGAGGAAATTCTAAATGTCATTGATAAAGACTGACATCACTGATATAGATCTATCTATGCATTTGGTTTCTGTGGCATGGTATCTCAACTAATGACTTTGGTGAAATATCAACATCATACACGAGTGGGTCTAGAGTTAAAGAGAGCTTCTGCATGCTCTGAACTTCACCAGGCGTTCCTGGCGTGAGTGAGTTAAGGGAAGAACTGCCTTCCCATGGAGATGTTGGAGCAGAGCAATGAAAAGAATCAGAGATCTGGAAAAGAAAGCATAGCAATCCATATAAAACAAGTAGACACAGGCTTAAAAATTGTGCCTAGGAAGATTTACCTCAACTACTGGAGAATGCCAACAGACATATGGAGGCTGTGGAACTTTTCTAATTTGAACACTAATTTTTCTAATTTAAAACACGGATATGGATAATCCTAGTTTAGAATAAGAAGAGTGGAATAGGTTATTTCTGAAAGTCATGTACAACTTCCATGATAGAAGGATTAGTCAGAAATTGGGCAGAAGAGGCAGGAATGAAGAAAGCCAAGGGCAAGGGTAACACACACTGTATGGGTGCTGAGCCCTTGAAAAAAAATAAGGCACAAGATACTGGTGCTGTGAAGGAGATTGTCAAATAAGATATTAGAAACTCAGAGGGTACAGGTACAGTCAGCAGAGCTGGCTCACATAGTTATGACTGTATTTGTAAGATTGTATTGAAGGGAATAGGGACAAAGTTATGTGACACTAGATGGGAAGGGAAAACTGAAGAATTTCCAGGAATGACAAAAGATTTGTGGTGCGTGTGAACGTGGAGCATGGGTTTTGGCTTATTGTACAGGAGGCTGTATGGTCATGGTGTCCTCTGTCAGCCCTGAAAACCTATGAATGTGTAATTTCCAATGTAGCTTTGAAAATCTCTCCTAAAAGGCTTTATTTGCCCTTTATATCCTTCATAATAAATTGAAAAGACAGTCCTTTAGAGAGAAGCTTTTTTCCTCTGTCTTATACTCCCATTTTTTCCTGTTTTTAATCTAAACCCTGCTGCTGTAACAGGTGCTGATATAACTTCTTGTGTCAATGGTTTCAGGCACAACATTACTTTGTTGACAATTTGATCTTCTTCTTAATTTATTTATTTAAGTTTTAAATTAATAGTCCATTTTTTTTTTGTTTTTTAATCTTTTTCTTCCCCTGCAGTGCCCCCTATAAATGCCTTGAACGGGAATGTAAGCCTTTGTAATAAAATATTGCAGTAAACAGTCAGGACGTTGTATAGGATAGGCAACTAGTTTTCTGTATGGTTTCTAGTATACTTGTGATGTTACTATTTCTGATTTGCAAGTATCCAAAAGGCTTGTAGAGCTCCACCTTTGGGCAGCTAAATATTGCAAAATAGATACTTATCTAAGGCTTATGAGGAAGGCTTGGACCTGTAAGTCAGGGAAAGATTCAGATTTCCTAATATGGTATTTTCTTCTGGATAGTTTGAAATCACTATTCTTTCTCTTGATATTCCAGGTTTTGCATTTCATGTAGAGTAGAATGTTGATAATAAATAGAAAAGTTTCACCTGCATTAGTCTTTGTAAAAATTCAGAAATCAGTCCTACAACTGCTGCCAACACTGCATGGATATTTGATGTGATGAAGCTACACACACATTGTCATATGCTAGTGAATGCTAAAATTTGTCTCACAGATTCTCTGAGTGTAGTTAGTACTTCTTACTTCAGCTAAGGCACTGGAGCATATAAGCCATACAAAGTCTTTCATAAGTAAATTTTTTCTGACTTTTTTTCTGCAAAGATCAGCTCAAATATTACTGAGATAGAATTTGTCTGCACTGCTTTAGACGTATGCTCCTGCACTAATGATCACTTCCTGCTATGAGATTAATCAAATATTAATAAACTAATCATGAATGCCAGATCTACGGAACTGTCAAGATTTCTTCTGGATTAACAGCACTTTTCATTGAGTTATCTGTGAATCCACCTTATGGTCCAAAGCTGATTATTAGTTTCTGATTATTCTGAAGTATCAGCAAAAAGGCAGATGTGAAAGTAATAGTTTTCCTTATTGAAGTATGCTGCATGAAACCTGCTTTCCAGGCTCATAAAATAAAATCTTTTGGGTGTTTTGGATGGATTTTGGCTGAAATTTGCATCAGACTTTCAGACAGGCATGATACTACAGAGCTCTTCTATGATTTTGTTAATTATGCAGTCTTCCATGTATTTTGGATTTAGGGGAAAAAACCCTAGCTGTATGAAAGTTGAAAAGCTTTGCTAAGCTTCCCAAATCGTCATTTAGGCAATATGAAACTGGGTGAAACTAGAGGGATGTGAGACCATTTGTTCATTCCATACATTGCTAACCTGAAGTTCTCAGCATGCCATCTATTGTCAGTCATATGGCAAAATTACATGGAAAGGGTAAAATGTTAACTTTGCTTGTGTGGCTAAAAAGATATGATAGCAATCAGAAGACATGTTACAGATGGATGAGAAAATGGAATGAGAAAACATTCCTGTTACACTTCCCATAGGCAATGCACACTCTTCTTTAACTAAGCATCTGCTAGTATCAGCCTTCAGACCTTCAGGTTTTTTGTCACTGTATGGAGGCTTGTTTAAACTTGAGCTTACTTGGAGACTGTCTGCTCCGTTGGGTTCTCTCGAGGAATGTGTCTAGCCCATCCAAACAAACTTGAGATCTCTCTAAATAGGGGGAACCACAGAAAAACTGAGGGACCAAATGATTCTGGCAATGAAAGGTGAAATGCAGTATACAGACCTTCATTTGGACCCATCTCAAGACTTGGAGGCTTGGCTGCTGTGTTCTACAAATAGACTTTAATCTTGTTTGGAGGGTCTAGAAGGAGCCAGAGCTGTGCCTGACACAGGGCATGGTACTCCTCATCTCAGTGTGCAGCTTTGTGAGGTTTGCAGAAAGATGTTGCGAGGAGAGAAGAAAAATTCCCCGAGCCAGCCAGACCAGCCAAGTCTACTCCAGTGATCAGTGAGGAGACAGACTTTCACTCTGCTGCTCCAGATTTGTCATTAGTATGTTAATGAGGCTCTCATAGCCTCTGGTTATTGAGAACTGGTGTCCTGGGACTTATTTCAGGTATCTGCTGGTCATCCAAGTGAATTGTTTCTGTCTGACTCAGTAGGTAAGAAACCTGAAAGGAGTGGCAGGGACTGCAATCCCAAAAGGGAAGGTGGCAGTGCATAATCCCATATTACGAGAAGATATCAACGGACCTTCAGAAGTCTTTGGCATAGGGTTTTCCCTTCACTATGGGCAATCATTAAGTACATTTCCTAAGTAGATAAGAGTTGTGATGTGGGTAGGAGAGCTTTTTGTGTGTTTCTCATGGCTAGTTTTTATGGTCTGTGCTGATGTTTGCCCACTTCACTTGCCACACAAACCCAATATGTCTTTGAAAGCTATTTTGTATGTGGTCCTCTGTGAGTACAGTTAAGTCATGTTTGGCACTGATGCTGCTCCCTTTTTCCAGATCCATTGGCCTGAAGGCACCCGCTGTATTAGGATTTAGGACTTTTCAGGATTGGACTCCCTTTTCAGACACGGTAGCATTAGGATAGGACAGTGAGAGAAAAGGTGGGTTTACATGGCAGTGATGTTATTTGTGTGTGTTGAGCTAACAATCTGATTTTTTTGAGGTACTTAGAACTTTGCGATATCCCACGAGCCTGAAAAGGGCATCTGCTTGTTTGTTGCAGCTTTAAGTGTTCAGGTTTTTTATTGGTTTAAAACAAAACTCATATTTTCCTTAACTATTACTCATCCTAATTTATTTCTATTATTAAAAGAGAAACAAACCCAAATGAACAAAAACCAAAACCCAAACAAAAACCCCACTCCAAACAAACACACTCCAGAGTCTGCTGAATGAACTTCTACAAATGTCATAACATTTAGTTTATACAAATCATGCTTGTGGTGAATAGAATAGTTGAGGAATAGGCGAGAAAGTCAGAGGAAGGCTGAGGACTAACACACTTGCTCTTATTTTTAATGAAATTATGCACATTTGAGATGTGTTAGGGAATAGTTAAATTGACTCAAATTCAGACTTTTTAAAGTACAGATAAGACATGACCAAAAATCAATACAGAACGCAGTAGGACTACAAAGCAATGCAGATATTTATTGTCATGAAAGCAGTTTCTGGCTCCTTTGTATCCCACAGGTATAAGTTGAGTGTTCTTTCATTGCCTGCTGGGATTTAAAGAGAAGCCACAAATGTTTCCCTTATTCACTGGCCCTGTAATTTAAATAGAAAAATCACTATTCATTATCATTGCTTGGCAGCCTTTTATCTAATTATTTAGGCCAGTCCTTTGCTGTAACTGAGAAAGTTGTACTGATAACAGGCAGGTCAAGTTGTAACTTCAAGAGACATAAATAAAGTAGTTATCCATTCTGGTGGTTCTTTATGCTGATAGACAAGCCTGGATGTCAGGAACAGTTCTGACAGTTATTATCCCACTCTAGAGAACCAGCAGCTCGCCTCAGCTCCTGTCCTTGGGAGACGATGGAAAGAGGAATCCCAGGATGGTAGACTGAGAAAAGGCAAAAAAATTGCATGGGATACAGGGAGGAAGATACCATTTCACCATAGGTTACACCAGCACTTGTTCTTTCTGGAGGTTGTTTTATTAATGCAGTATCATATAACTTATGATGAATAGGATGATTTGGTTTTGTGTAATAGAGCCTCAGTCATTTTTATCAAGAACAGTAAGTTTCTGATCTGTATGAAGCTTCTTCAATATAGGATACCTCTTCCTGGATACTTTTTCAGAAAGAAGCTTCATGAGGGTTTAGCCTTTACTTTTGGCAGTCTCTGTTAGCTCTGGACCTAAACTCACCTTCCCACAGCACCTGGTAGTTGTAGAGCAAACCTCACTTCCTTCTGCTAAATAAATTTTTTTGCCATTTTATCAACTGAAGAGGATACTCTCATAATAGGCAGTGGTGAGCAAGTCTCTGAGACTTCAACTCGTGTGTCTTCACATGCTGCTTTGCAGAACATAGTGGGTAACAGAGAATTTAATGTTCTGCTCCAAAATAAGGCTGTTATTCAGACACAGTCCGGAAACTTAATTCAGGTTCAATTAAATCCTTGCTGTAACTACTGGATTCTCCCAAACTGGCATGTGGGAAGATCAAAAAATGTAATCAGTTAATTTTTTGGATGTTGTAATGACAACTTAATTTTGTTAATTATCTTTAAAATTGTTCTTTCTGCAGTTTGACCAGTCTTATACATGACAAAAATATGAAAAGGGAGGAATTCTGAAGTTCTTTATGGAATCACTTGTGAGGCTGTGAAGAACAAGTCAAATACAAAGCTAATCTATTTTTTTTAATCTACGTGAAGGCTTTAATTTATTGAAACTTCTGAGCAAATGCTGAAGTCCACATCTAATCCTAAAGCACTTGGTAATAATGCTAAGTCTTACTACCATTAGAAGTGACTAAAACTTAGTGAGTGCTTAAATGTTCTACTGATTTGTTTTGTTAATTGGAGATTAAACTGTTCTGCTTGAGCCTTTCTAATGGTGGGAGGCTTCATTCCATGAGCCCCCTCCTGAAAGGCAGCATCCTCCCTCTGGAGTGCCATCCAGGCTGAGAGCTCTGAGGTGCTGGGGTGCTTTCTTCAGCTGGTGCTGGAGATCTGATTGGTATAGGGTAGGCTGAGGAGTTGGCCTTTCAGTCCAGGCAGACCCTGTCACAGTTAAACTTTATTAAATCAATTTTTTAATAGAAAGTTGTTTCTAATGTCTGCAGGTGAGGTAGCCAGAACCTAGATACTTTGAGCTCCATTGCTATTCATTTCAAACCAGTTTAGGAATGCACAAGTCAAGAACAAGAACTGCAAATTAACAGTTGTCAATTCACTGCCTTAGGACCCACTTTTATTGTTGAATTAAAAAAGCTTTGGCAGCTACAATTCACTCCACCAGATGCTGAAAGGAGTTTTAAAGATGAATAGTAAAGAGTGTGTCAGATGTAAGGAACGTTAGTTTAAAAAATGAGATCGTACCCTTGTCAGAACTGATACAGAATGTAACAAAATATCAAGAATAAGACTGAAAAGATGTTTTTTAAAATAAATTAATATAGGATAGGCTCATTTAAAAGATATTTTCGTGAACATCAGCTTCCTAGTTCTTACCAGTATGGCACAGGTTTCAAGCAACCATTTTTTCTCATGGACATTGACTCAACTCACTTTCATGGGTGACATGAAGAGTTGTTGTTTATTAAGATAGTTTTAGGGAAAGTTCATCTAGATGATAATAATATCACTATCTGATAGCAAACTAAACAGAAACGAAAATCAACATATTTTGAATATTGTCTTTATGCCCACAATGAAATTCTGATAATGTGTGTTTTCTTATACATGCATGCCTTGAAAGTGATTAGAGGACATTGTTTATTCAGATACTCCCATTAAAACCAGTAGGATTTTGATCATGCAAGTAATTTTACATGAAATTTTTGTTAACAGAAGATAGACTGTTATGTCTGGATTTTATTTTCATGATGTGTGCTTTTGGTGATTTGCTGTGCATCCATGAAGGAACTTCTCTTCCCTTGTTGGCTAGGCATAGGCTCAGGATCAGCGAGTGCTGTTTTTGTCTCGTTTCCACCTGCATTTTGGTCTGGAGCAGAAAAATGCTTCGGATTGTCTCTGCAGTGTCATTGCCTAAAAGGCTGTGCTAGGCTGGAGATCAGTGCGGAAATTGTTTCCCCATTACTGTTAATAATACCACATGTATAGAACAGAATCCCCTATTTATCTCTCTCCTCTCATAAATTTCCTATTATACGTAAACTTTTCACATTCCTGCAGAGATACAGGTGCAGCCACTCAAGGCTGTGACTTCAGCTGTTTGGCAGAGGGCTGTTCATTGGTGGTGAGCATGGATTAGGTCTGTCTTATTTTCAAGGTAAAATTTGGCTGTCAAAGGAGAGTTTTGCTATCTATCTTTGAAGTAAATTTCTACTTTACTATTTCTTAAGAAGCAATAACTGCAATCAGTGACTGTTACCATGCCTCAGCTGGGTTAGTTTGTTTGGTCACCTTTAGCCAGGCACAAAGAGGCTCTGCAAGTATAATACAACTAAAACATTTAAAGCAATTACTTATTGGGTAGCACACAATCAGCTAGGACTTAGCTTAAGTACGCTCACTGGCCCCCATAAGGCACCTAAAGACCATGTGCTGTCGCAGGAGGCATCAGTTATGAGAAGGGTTGGCCTCCGAGGACGAATCTTCAGTGTGGCTGAATTGCTGTTTCCCACCAGGTCCATCAAAATTATAACACTGACAGTTTGCCCTGATTACCCAACCATGGTCCATGGTTCTCTTCCTTTAGGATTTATTGCTCTTCCATGTTGGTGTTTCCCCTTTTGGTTCCCCGAGCTACTAACAATCCCTGGTTTCCCCAGTGCTATCTCCACTTGTCGTTTTACGTTTCTTATTTTTCTACAGACTTTCACACATCCCTAGAATATCCTAGGAAAACTGCTAGGAAGACTTTATAGTAGGAGCTTAATTCTTATTGGGGTTAGCATTTCTAGTTAGCAAAGCTTTCCTTGCGTTTATACATCAAACTTGACTGTTCATTTATTTTTACTTTTACTCTTTTGGCTAAGGGCATAGACTGTTACTTCATCTCTCTTCACAAACCCAGACCATGATGAGCAAAGCCGCAGGCACATCTGTGGTTCAAACATTTGCAACCACAAATGACTCCAGGAGACTGCCAAGTCTTAGCACCCTTTTGAATCAAGCCCATTAAAGTAATTTCTTTAGAATTCTGTAAGCAAATATGTAGAAATTGATGTTGGAGCATTGTAGGTTTGGGACTAAATACTCTTCCTCCTGGAACAGATATTTATTTGTCTTTTCAGGCAGGGTAAGAGAAGCATGTATTGAACTCATCAGACTTACCAGCATTCTGCTACATGAAGGAGTGACCTCTCATGTCTGAAATCAGGACGAGATAGTTTTAAAAAATCCTAATGAAATTTAAAAATAAAAATCAGTAAAACATTTTTTACTTGAATTCAACTCAGTATATTCCATTGGGTAATAGCCTGAAAATAGAAAACTTTTCAAGTTGATAATTCAGCTCTGAAGATGAATGTTCCTTCTCATTATTTTTCTCTCTTTTAGTTTAATAATGGTGGCTATGAGAAGGAAGGGACTTGGGATTTGATAGAAATATCTCTTTAAATAATTTATAGTGAATTTTGATTTTAAAAGAAGTGTGGTAATTCATATTATATATTGATATACTTCATAAATTCAAGAGGCTTTGTTTGTGTAAATACTTAGAAATTTCCTGGATCGTGTATTGTTCTGTTAACCCTAACTCTGTATGTAGACTACAGTTTTAAAAAATCAAGGTACTTTCCATCTATAATACTGTATTAACATTAAATTGGCAGCAAACTTATACCTGATTTATTGTAAATCCAGTACTGCTGTAAATTCAGGTAAATTCTGGTAAATTTGACCAGGACCTTACCAAAACAACCTTGTGAGACTGTGCTAAACTGTGGATGCATGTAAGGTAGTAGATGCTGGTCCCGCAGCTCTAGGTTGCAATTTCTGTCTCTCCCTGTGGTTCAGATACTGCTTCCTGTGGAAGATTTAGCTAAAGCATAAATTAAGAATTTGCATACAGACTAGCAGAGGATTCAAATAATTTTAAGCTGTCTTGAATCCCGATGATTTTGAGTTGTTCTCTGGCTTCTAGTTTAATGGATATCTATGATGAAAAGTTACGGTTGTTTGTTCCCCAGTATTGTACTTTATGGTGCGGGCACATCTAGCCAGCAGCACTTAGATCAGTACTTCTCTCCTACTTGCTCTCCATGGGAAATGTAGAGGTGTCTCCTGGGGACAATCTTCAGGCTTTGTGACATTATAAGCTCCCCCAAGGACACTGGAGAATTTTTGTATCGCACCGTATCTTCATATTTTCTCTGTAAAGCTGGATGCACACCAAACTCCTCTATCCCTTTGAATTTTTATGGGATAGCCTTATATTGTGTTGACAGAATTTCTACCGAGTAGCAATAAATAGTGATGGTGAAGATTTAATTGCTCGGGGTTACTTGCATTTGATTGCAAGAGCTAAGTTAAAACCAGAATGTGTTATGTAGTGTGTGAATTGCTTACCTTTCTAATCTATTTCAACACAGGGAGCATAAATTTTATGCACCTAACAAATGACCAAGGCTGAAATCATACTGTAGTACTGTTCTGGGTACAATAGCCTGTGTATTCGTATTGTTCAACAATGCAGAATGTGCTCATCGGGAGATTACCTCTTCTGGAAATACAACTGTCTGTCTTTGTTGTTTGTTTGTTTTTAATTTTTAAAAGCTTTGTTTTCAGAGCACCCCACTTTTCAATGTGAATAATGTCCCTAATTCTTTTATAGCAAAAATAAATTTGTTCAAATTGTCTTCTGTGCCTTTATTGCCACTGAAGACTTGATCCCGTAAGGTGTGAGTCTGTTTTTTCTCTGTTTTAGCAGTGCCTAATACAAGACAATAACAAATAATTAATGAGCCCCAACCAACACAAAGTCACGCTGGCCTTGGGATTTTGTGCATCCCATAAAAATCTGTTCACAGCTATGTGTTTCAAAGGTTTGGATAGATATGACTTTGACAGCTACACGATATAGTAAAATAGAGAACGTGTATTTGGCCAGCAGAACTTTCTCCAGATTATATATCTCAGCAGTCAATGTTGCAAGAGCTACGTAAAGGTAATTGATATCCTGTTGGGCTTTTTGTAGAAGGCTGGGGAATCCAGCTGCTCTGCACCTTAGCTAGTCCTATAACATACTGTCATTCTTCTTGCCTCCAGCAAAGGCAGGCTGAAAGAAAGGTAGATTATCCATCCAGCCCACTGAACAGAAGAAAAATTGCAATGTGGATTTTGCCTCCTCAGTAGGATCTGTCTTACTTCTGAAACTAATTTTTTTTGTTTTCTATATTCCCTTCTTTAATCCAAAGGAAAAAAAAATAGAGTAAAGATAATGAAACAAAAGGAAAAAAACCCCTTCAGAATGCTCCCTGCTCTGTTGAATTAAAACTAGTAAGCAATCAGTGTAGCATGCATCTAGAAACGATACAGAGCATGCTTTTTTACAGTGCTATGCTATTTACAAGAAGTAAAGCCTGGAATGAGTTATGGAAGTCATTTCCTCATGTATAGAAGTGAATTTTATCACATCTCTCACCAACTTTATGTCTTCTACTTTATCACTAGAGTTTCTGCTGGCTTATAGCCACTGTCCCATTTTAATAAAGAAAGGAGAGAGGGTCTAATCCAGAAAATGCTTTAAGCCCGTATTTAATTTTAAGGCTGCTGAAGAGTTGATGGCATTGGTGGAGATGTTCATGTTCACATAAAATGTACTATGCATGTGTTTAAAGGCTTAGCTGGATTTTTCCCAAAGGGGCTTGCTGAAGTCCTGTGCAAATCTTTCAAGTAATGCTGTTCTTAACGTCACTGAAAGGTACTCAGGGAATTTGGAAACTTTGGTTTGCCTGAAATACAGCATGATTTCTATTTGTGATTTGGATTTGACAATATGTCTAGAAATGTTAATTATTTGTATTTAGAGGGGGTGCTGCATCAGAGAATACTGTTACTTTTTTTTTTTTCTGCAAAAAATTGTGCCATTTTGTAAGAAGTGGTGGAAGTATCTGTTGGATACTTCACGAGTTTGATGGAAACACTGAATGAGGCGTACATTTTGAGGCAAAGCAAATCTTTCTTGAAAATCAGAATTACGAGAATGGTCTCTTCTACTTTTCTAGTTAGATAAATCAACCTTTGGGAGTGTAAACTGTTTTTTTAGCTGTTAATGTGAAAATGTATACAAAAAACTGTGCCTAGTAATTCTTAGGGGCTTTTGGGTTGGTTTTGTTGCTTCCTCTTTGTCTTGCTACCTGCACCATAGTTCAGGTGGGCTGTGAGAAAATCCCAGGCTAAGCCTGCATTTTTCTCTTTTTATATGCTCCATCTATTGTATTTTGTATGTCAAATAATTTCTCATCCTGCTTTGCAGTAGCATTCGTGCATGAATGATACTCGGATTTATCATTCAGTGGGACTCATTTGTGGATTCATTGTAATAAAACATAATACAATTTTGATGCTTTTGGATGCAGAAAACAGAGCAGCTGAAGACTCAGAAATACTGAGCTGATCCAGTTGTTCCCTTCTCTGCGCCCCCAACATTCTGCTACAAATAATGTGGATTTCCATTTTGCCTATAGAGGGTACTGCATTAAGTTGTTCTTCTTAAAGCAACATTAAAACATTCTAGAAATGAAACAAATTCAATGTGACACAATTATTTTGAATTAAGTTGTGATTAAATCTGGTCAATATTACAGTTTATGGCTCTGTGAAATAGAATAATTTTGTAACTGCTGCCCTATTCTTAATGTAGGTAAGTGAATTGCTCTTTAAAATATCGTCTATACTTTTAATTCTTTATTGACATTACTAGAACTCTGAATTCCTTTTAGAATATATGTTACAGTGTTGTAAAATGTGATTGTTCCATATACTGTATTGAATTTCATGGTAATTTAAATCCACTGAGGATATTGCTGAAATAATTTGATGAAGATAATCTTCTTTTTTCCCAGTACAAATTGTCAGATTGATCTTTGTTATCTTAAAGTCAAAATAATTATTTGTAAATGGTTTAAGTTCATCATGAGTACTAGATAACCAGAAGTTGAGGACTTAAATGAATATATTTCACCTTGCACCACTTTTACCTCAATATTGTAAAGAATTAGCTTAGTCCAGGAATGTTTGTCTTCATAATTCCTTTAAAGGAAATCCCAGAAAAAATATGTTTAAATATTCCCACTGGAAAATGAATTCTAAGAATAAAGGTTTTGAGGGGAAAGGCTTATGGATATGGTGAAGACAAACAGATTTAAATTTGGCTTGATGCTCTTTGTGCATCTGTGCAATATTGAAACCTGATTTGTTTGGGTCTTTGTCATTTGGAAATCGAAATCTTTTCCCCTTATCTACATCTAGTGCTTTTACAGTTGCAGCAGTTTTCCTACCGATTTTCTCACAAATGTATGCAAAAATATATGAGGCTGTGTAAGCAATAAACAGCAGTGATTGTGATCAGTGTGGTCCCAGGTCTCCTATAGCTGTTGCTGCTCACCATTCAGAGTAGGAATAAATGCTCAGTTGTTGGGGTTTTTTGTTTGGTTATTGGGGTTTTTGTTTGTTTGAAAAAAACATATGACAGGTGGCACCTTGCTGAGAGGCAATGAGCTTTATAAGCAAGGTTTAATCATCACAGTTACTGCCTTAAAATGGACATAGCAGTTCTACTGAGCCTGTCGAGCATGGAAGAAATTGCTATAGGTGAAATCACCTCTTACTGCAGGCAAGACCAGCTTTCTAATAATGTGTCAGTGCTCTCCTCTGGCACCAGTGAAAAGAGAACGAAACCCCAGAATGGTCCTGTGGAAGAAAAACCAAGCAGATGATCTTTGCGATTGCCTCTTTTTAATGTCCCCACCTAACTATCTCTTGTGTCTTGTGGTACAACGTGGTGCCTCTGAGGGTAAAGGGATGGGTGGAAAAGCGGTGGGCTAGATGATTGTTTTAAGGTACCTAACATGAGAGAGGTGAAGGGGGGCGGTAGGCTTTGGCCAGTGGGGCCTCTTGGCCGCCATTCCCCGTTGGGCTGCTGGCCGAGAGTGCAGCCCGTGGTTGGGTAGATGAACCCCTCCAGGGAATTTCAGAGGCATGCTGGGGGTTCCCTCTGTTATGACAGGCTTCGAGAGCGGCTGCTGTGATGGTATTGTTGGATGCGGTACGTGGTGTCGGTTATCAGAAATACAATCTGTGGAATGGCGATAAGAAGGGCTGGCAGCCTGGAGGGACCTCATCTGATGTGTGATTAATGGTTCAACAGCACGAACTGAGGTCTGGCTGCTGGCAGACGCACAAAGCCAAGTCCATCAGGTCGAGAAGCAGTTTAATACAGTAAGTGCTACGTGCGAGCACTGATGAGAAAGGCTGGAAGTGAGAGGTATGAAAGGTTTCTCCATCTCCTGTGCTTTCCCAGAATACATCCCTCTTTAGTTTTGGGGCGTGGGTTTCAAGCTATGACAATAATGAAAATGATGATCCCTCTTTAGTTTTGGGGCGTGGGTTTCCAGCTATGACAATAATGAAAATGATGAAATAGATGCCCCATCCCTGGAGGCATTCAAGGCCAGGCTGGATGTGGCTCTGAGCAGCCTGGTTTAGTGATTGGCAGCCCTGCATATGGCGGGGGGGGGGGGTTGAAACTAGATGATCACTATGGTCCTTTTCAACCCAGGCCATTCTATGATTCTATGAATTGTTATAAGCTTTGTTGTTTCATTTTTCCAAGACAGACAGCTTCTGTTCTTATGAAGCTAAATCTTTCATGTAGTAAAATGTAGTCGCTCATTTTCAAACTAGCATGGCTTGACCTCACTAAACTCACGGAATTAAAAGCTGGCCAAAAATAGACCTGCCCTTTCTGTTTGATCAGAAAAATCGGGAGTTATCTTAGCTGGCTGGGAAATACACCACTACTAGGAGAGCAGGTAGGTAAAGGCAGAGAGTTATCAAACCTCAGAAAAATAACTTTAGGCCCCATGGACCATTAAAGGCCATTCTAGTCACTGGAGCTTTTGAGTAGCTGAAGATAGCAGGTATTTGGCTTAACAACAGTTTTTTTCTACTGCTGTGTAAGATTTTTTTTTTAATTTATTTTAACATTCTTCTCTTCTTAGCAGTCTTTGGTGGTGGGAAGAGATTTAGAAGGTCACATGGAATAAAATTTATAGCACAACCACTGAGCCATTAGAGAATTAAATGAACAGCCTACGTGGCCAGGACAAGACCCATGGACTCTGGGAACAGGTGTGAATTTCACCTGTTCTCAGGAAAGATAGATTTCTCTAAAAGCTGCTCTGCTGTCGCTGAGGATTGTTTTTTTTACACAGTATACTGCTGCATGTTTTCAGCAACTGAAGAGCAACATGTTTGCAGACAAACCATAAAGATCAGTGTTTTCCCTTCCCTCCAAGTCTTCCAAAGATCCCATTTTGATCTCAGCATGATTTTGAAAGCTTTGATCTTTTAAGGTTTAATTTAGTCCAATGACAATATGATTCTCCAAGGCAATTCACCTTTCCCTGACTTGTTTAAAAGAAGAAGAAAAAAAAAAAGGTGAAAAGGAAAGGCAAAAAACACTTTGTAAGTGAGGAACAAAACCTTCATTAGAGAGAAAGCATCTGAAAATCTCCTCTCCAGCAAAATAACCCTTTGCAATCCCATTAGCCCACCATCAAAAAATTGTTCTCTGTGGTGGTATACTCTCTCCACACCCTTGTTAATCCATTTTGAGATACTAAAAAAAAAATCAAAATAAATAGTTTATTTACTGTTTCAGTTCAAAGCTAATACATTTAAAAAGTGTAAAATTGTTTCACAATTGTGTAGGACAACCTTTGCTAAACTCAAATGGAAATAAATAACAGTTCATTGTACCCCAGCTGAATCTTTTTTGTCGAACACCCAGATGCAGCCCTCCGTTAAAAATCTCATTATGTCTCTCATCACATGGCTGCACGTTCAGTTTAAGTTGCAACAAGAACTGGCTGCAGTAGCCCTATCTCCTGTAAGGTATGACTGTAATAATGCATGTAGCTGTGGAACCTAATTCTCTTTTTGTTTTCTATCTCTATATGACAAAGAGAAGTTGCTGGCAGGAGTCCTGAGAGATGCTTTTGCTCTTAAGTTTGTTGGTTGTTTGGGGGAGCACTGGGGTGTGTGATTGCAAGCATTGTCTGTTTTATGGTTACTTGGCAATTATCAAATGTAGAAAATAGGTGCTACTTTTTAATGGATGAAATTAAATGGAATAAGAGTAGCACAACTGGATTGCTGCTAATTTATTTATTTCATACCATACTGGTGGGTAACTGGCATTGTAACAAAGACCACTTGTCCACCTACCCCAATAAAAGTTATTGCAAGTTGTCTGTACCAAGGGCTTAGAAAGAGCTAAGAAACCAAACTGTACTTAACTGATTATGTAATTCTGTTTCCTAGAGGGGAAAAAAAGAGTTTCTCAACACAGCTGGTGATGAGCTTTTTCCCTAGAGCAGGAAACGATTAATCTACATTTCTAAAGCCTCTTAGCTGAATATTAGTTAGCGGCCTGTGAACCCGAAAAGGTTCAGAGCAGAGTGAATTGTTAGGGGGTGATGGGTGCTATGAATTCAGCACTTCATTTCAGTCACTGAGATCTCACTTTGTGCGTACTGAACGTTGTTCAAAATTACAATTGAACACATTTTCTTAATTGCTAGTAAATTGTTCACTTTAATTTTCATTTCATCACTAGTTTCTCATTCTTTTTGTTGTAAATTTAATGCAACAGAAAAACATGACTTGCAGACAGCATTCCACCTTGCCATAGTCTTGGCAAAGTGCAATGGTTTCATCTCACCATTTTGGCAACTGTATAGTAAGGATTACATAACACAAAAGGCAAAGTGCAATGGTTTCATCTCACCATCATTTTGGCAAGTGTATAGAAAGGATTACATGACACAAAACATGTGGTTTTAGAAGGAGAAAATTAAGTGTTTGATATGAATCCTCAGGCACTCAGCATGTTGGTGGCACAAGTGGGGTTTGCAAAGAGACTAAAAGTCCATTGTCTGCACCATATTGTATTCAACTTTTGAGGTTTGCAGCTTATACTTGAATAAACAAGTAAAAAACTGTTTTACCTCTTGTAGTTCTTGGGTTGACTTTTTTGTTCCCCCCATCTAATTGAAACACCAAATACTGACAGTAGCAAAAGACAAATCAGGATCAAGCGGACGATGTGAAGTGCTCTTGTGCCTTGTGCTGTTCAGATAACCGTTTGCTGTGTGTTGATGATGGGTTAAAGCTTAAACTAAATTTTGCCTAGTTCAGAGTAGTCATACCTATGGCAGGTTTCTTCTGTTCTTGTACAGAAAAGGGGTGCAATTGCAGGAACCTGAACCCCTGGTCATAGCTTTTTTCCTACCTCCATCCAGTCTCTGATATTTTATGATTTCTGTGCAATTTTAGCTATTCTGTTGTTATCTGAATATTGGATACAGCATTTGAGGATTCAGTGTAGTGTTCTTAAGCAATATTTAATATCTATTTAATATTAATATTCTTCATCAAAGTCACAATTTTATTTAAAATAATGATTTTTCTCATTTTTTAGCCATTGATCATGTTATCATGGTTCTGTACTCGATATGACAGCTTAGAAACTTTTTTCTAATAATGAATATGGAGGCTCTCATGTTATCGCTAGCATCTGAAAATGATAGTTTTAGCCAGCATCAAGAGTAATGAGACTTTCAGCTTGGTCACAGGAGATGGTAAAACTATTTGTTGTAGCACTTCCAATTTTTTGTCCAGGTGAGAAATACTAGAAAAAATATTCTGGTGGGTTTTGACTGTCTGCTCAGTTCCCAAAAGGATTAAAAAATCCTCTTTCATATTAACTTAGAAGGGATGTTGGGATGTTGTTTTCACTGATACATTTCAGTACCCAGGTCTAAACAATTTGGAACTTCAGGGACATGTGGAATATAAACCAAGCCCAGTATCAGTGATGGCATCTAAGACAAATGGATTCATACCTTTGTTTTATGCTAGGGCTTGTCAAATTGATAATGTGTTCACATGAGCTGATTCTACAAGATATACAGCTCTGTGAACCCACATGACTAACATAAAAATCAAATCCTTTATCTTTTCCTATCATTTGCTAGGTAGCTCTCTTCCTCTTAGTCTTGCTTTTTTTCTTTTTTTCTTTTTTTTTTAAACAGAATTATGATAACTTACTGCTTTATCTAATTGTAGAATGGAAGGAAGAATCCACATAATTAAGATTTTAATTGATTTTATGGCTCTATCTTTCTCATTTTGCCAATAATATCAAAGTGAAGGGAGAAATTTACAATCGAATGATAATAGTAAGTTTGATAAACTGTAAAGAAAATTTAGTCTAAAGCATCATTAATCAAGAAGATAGCCTGACAGATCTATGGATCTGTTTGTGGTTCTTTGTCTGGTACCCTAAAAAGGGTTGATGGAAGGTAGAATTTTATCAGACTTCATGTGTATTTTCACATCATTAAAAATAAAAAACATGACATCACTCAACTGTTATCTTGAAGTAAGATATTATGGATGTATTCAAATGCTAAACAAGATTTTGTTCTTCTGGGGAACCAAGGAGCTGCACCCCTGTGAGAAGTGTGAAAGGCTTTGTGAATTACTTGTCTCTTGCACTTGATATCAGAGGGAGACAGCCACAGTGTATGTGCCGATCACCTGCCCAGTGTCACAACGTTTAGAAGAGGAAGGACTTTGTGCCTCCCTTTTGAGATCCCCGTCAGGTAAAAAGAACGACAGCAGCCAGTGTAGTAACATGCTGAAAATAGTGATCCAGCGCACACAATAACGGTGGGGCCCAGGAGGGCCGCCAGGGTAACTGGAGAGCTGTTAGTAGAACCGCGCACTCAGCGCTGATTGAACAGGTTGAGCTGCTGGCCTGGGGCTCAGGCTGTGCTTGGGGACGAGATCACAGCGAGGCTTCTGAGAACAATAAATCTCAAATATGAACCAAGAGCAGGGAACAGGAGATGCTGCTGCAGTGAAGCAAGAGTGCGACTGGACCACTCTATGAAACAATTAAGATCAGGGACTGGGGAGTCCTGTGGCTGTTGTCTCAGCCTACAGTAAGAGTGAGAAAACTGAGTCATGCAGGAAGAGTGCATCTGGCGAGCGGCAGTATGCACCAGCACAAGTGCTGCCTGTGTGTTCCTCCACTGGGAGCACTGGAGAGTTGTGTGGCTTCAGTTCAGCCTGGAGTTAGATTCAAGAATCAGAGAAGAGGACATGGGAGCTCTGTCTGTAGAAAGTAAGGGACTCAGAAATGTTTCGGATAGCCAAGTATGGGTTACTCCTAGACACGTCCTCTGTATAGTCCTAGCCTTGGACATCCCTTGACTGCATAACTACAGTTGAAAAAAAGACACAAACCATAATAATTTTGACGCTCTGTGCTTATTTTCGTCTTCTGGAACACATGATGCGACTCAGAATTCGTGTTCTGAAAAGGATCAATGTAAACCCCATGGGAGGAACACTGTTACTACCTGTGTATCTCTGGGATTGCTGTTAGACTTTGCTTACATTTTAGGGTTTAGAGAAGGAGAAATGGAGCCTTATAGTGAGGCTAACATTGCCAAGGTCAGATGAAAGCTATTAGATATATTCTCTGTTCAACCTTAGGAATTTTATTCTGTGGCATTAGTCTCAGCTCACAGTTAAGGTTAGAGTGCTGAGAAGGAGAATTGATAGACCTACAGGAAGACTGGGACTGAGAAGGGGTTGCAAATGTCAACTGAGTTCTGCTACTGAGTTATCCACTGAGCAGTCACGGTCTCATGGCATTAGTCTCTGCCTACTGTATTTGGGAAATTTTGTAAATCTTATCTTGAGGACTGGGAAGTCTAGCCCCATCAGAAACTCGGACCCCTTTCTGAATCTCTTGTCTCCTGCACCAAGTGCTCTGATGCACAGCAGTGCCCCACTTAGCACCACAGCTGGGGGTGCAGACCAGAGTCTGTAGCACGCACATCCGTGGATGTATGCTGCAATTGCACGTAGCCCTCAGGATGGTAAGTTCTGCCCCAGGCCAAGGGTGGCAGAGCTGCTGTTGTGCTTATCTGGTCTGTGATTTACTTAGGCAAATGCGTTTATAATCTACTTTTGTTATTGATGTTTATATGAATTTTGTGAAACATCACGTTTTGGGTTTTTTTCAGGTTTTATATTGATTTATTTTTTCCGGTTTGACAGTTTTTCTTGTTAATTTATTTTTAATAAAAAAACCAAAAGCGTTCTACTGCACATTCCTTCATGCATGGGATCGAGAGTCGTATGTCTGCACCTGTCAAGGGTGTACAATGCGTGACAAAAATCCAAAATGCAACACAAATATTATTGAGGTTGGGAATGTAAAAGGAGTGGGATCCATTCCAGAAGTAAATAGCACTTTCATATAGGTTATCTTAATGATGTTTTATTTTGAATTGAAATTGTTCCCAGTGTGAATTTTTGTTGACACTGGCATGAAGCACTGGGACTTTGAGGATAAAATAAAAGATGTGTCTTGAGTTAAACCATTCATGGCATATTGTTAATAGGTAACCATAGAAAAAATTACTGGTATTTACTATTCTGGGGAAAGAAAGTGGGACAACACCAGCAAACACATTGGAAAAAAGCCACTACCTGCTCTTTCATTGTTCAGAAATGTGAAGTGGGCTAAGCTCTGCTTCTGTATTAATTCATGGCAAATCATTTGCCCAGTTCTGACACTAACAAGAGTCTATTTCATATTTGCAGGCCCCCAAACCTCCCATGGTAGTTCAGTGCATTTCAGCATGATGGCTGATCAGGCCTGCACTCTGACACATCCTGCACTGATCATTTATCACAGTCATATATGATTTATTTACTTCCGACCCTTCTTGAGTTGGCGGCTGCCTTCAGGATAATATGGCTACTCAGTTTAGCTGTGCTGTAAATTAATAGATCCATTTCACTTCACGCTCACATATTGTGCTTGCTTGGTTTTCCCCTCTATTAAAAATACAGTGGGAATTGCTATTGAACTTCAGAATGTTGATTTTGACCAAATTACCTTTGGGTGTAACTTTGACTCTGGAAGAATTTAGGCTTTTGCACCTCTGGAAAACGTAGTGCTCTCTTTTCTGTTGTTTTACTATTTTATTGTATGGAACCATCGCAACTGTTTTGTTCATTATAGTACAGAAGAAATTTTGCCCCTCCGTGCACTTGTATGCAAGTAAATCTGGGGGCATTTGGGATAAAAATGTATAGAGGAGTTGGAGGCAGATTTCTTTTAGTACCACACTAAAGCGGAGATAGCATTAGCAATCCCATAATGTTCCTGATGAAAGTTCCAGCGTAAGGGAGCATGATGGAAGCAGGGGTTGCAAGACCAGCTCGACATGGCACGTTATTCTAGGACTTCTGATCTGCATTATATTGATGATGGGTATTTTTTTTTTTCCTCCCATGGAAGAGTACTGACAAAAGCATGGTTGAGCTTTTTACCAAGATGTCTAATTTTTTTTTTTTTTTTTAAATTAGAAATGTATCAGATTTTTTTTTTCTGTCTGCCTTTCTAACATACAAGGACATGCTAGTATTTAAACCTCATCACAATTTGGGGGTACCATGAGGCTGCTTTGCTTTAGCTCTCCTTTGACTATGTATGTTTGCATATTCCAGTAGGCATCTGTCATAAAATCCTTATGTGGTTATAAAGCTTTGTGTTCAGCTGAGACTCCAGGCAAAGCATCACAGCAAAGTATCTTCACTGGAACTCCTTCCTTTGAAGTAAAAACTCTGCCAGTCCAACATTACCAAAACTGTATCAAAATGTATGGCAAGTCTCTGGATCTTTGTCGCACAGACTACGCTTTATCTGTAATAGGCAAGAGTTTACCTCCTCTTTCCTAAAATGAGTGCAGTAGTAACACAGATCAGTAAATGTTGCAGTCAGTGCTGCAAATGGGAGAATTATAGGTCGTATGCATGTATGTGCTGTAACCTTTCAGACTGCAAAAGCAAATTTATTTATATATCTTTCATAATTCTCTCCGTTTGCCCGATCACTGCCCTTGCTGTGCTGTGTTATAGCTTCTTATTAGCTTTCCTTTTTGTAATGGAATATTTTATGTTGGATACTCAAATATCTATAAAGACACTAGTAAAAAAGTCTACATTTACAACTTAACGCAAGAAGGGCTGCTGGGATGTCTGTAATGTCCCTGTATTGGTATTGGACATGGATTTAGTAGTGGAGAGATGCAACCAAGATGTTCCAGCAAATTGATTTATTCCGGTGCCAGCTAGAGATCAGAATGTTTGCACGAGGCTGTTAGTAGCCTGCCCTGATAACCTTGAGACTGGATCTCTTAAGGCTAGGGTGCTCTACGAATAAATATGGTGAACATTTCAGAATGTAGAGGTAGGTAAACTCATTAAATATTTGTCTTCCAATATTTTTCTTTTCTTCTGCATAATCATCTTGTCTTTCACGAGAGAAAATTGAGGTCTACCTATTTTGGGTATCAGACTCCTAGGCATGGCTCTCATTGTAGCAATCCATCCTTTTGCTCTTGGCAGCTCCTGAGCCCTTCTATAACTCACTACTTTGGGGTACGTTTTTCCCCATATCTCTGTCTGAAATATGATCCTGAACTTTAATCACTTGTTCGATTAAGCATAGTCCAAGTTTATCTGTGAGCTTGAGAGTTTTGTATCACTTTTTCAAGTTCAAAAGATGTGATCTTGTCTTGCTTCTACAGCTGTGGCATCACATGCATGAAAATCAGTGCACTGTTTTTTTCTAAACTTTGACATAAAGTTCATGATCCACTGACTATGATTATTTGCAATAGTGTTAATTTAGTCTAATTATGCATCCTTACGTGAACTGATATGTCTCGCTTTATCAGCTATCCCTCACCGTCTTTCCCTGGAGTTTTGATCAAGAGCATAATGCCTAAAGATTGGGTTAAAGAATCTGAATAAGCAGTCTGAAGTTAAAAAGCTGATCACAGAGCAGTTTTTGTTTAATTGCTTTTTCGTATTAATTGTTTTTGAAAATCCTGTTGTTTGCTTAGTAGCCAGAGTTTCTGGTGTCATGTTCTTGAATTCTGGTATCTGCCTCTCTTTTTAAGGTCAGCAATTCCATTAATTTTTTTAGCCAACTATTTGTTGTCCTAAGACATGTCTGGGTTACTCAGAGCCCTTCTTGACTAAAAATATTCATAGTGTCATAATTTTATTTTATAGGTTCAATATTGGAAAAGCCAAGTGAAGTTCGGTGCTTCAGATTCATTCCTTTAAAACTAAAATATGAAGCTTGTGACAGTGTATAAAAATGTTGCTTTTGAAGAGATGTGCTCTGATTTAACTCTAAGCAATTACAATAAATTATCACTGGGATAAGTCTAAAATGCTGAAGAACTTACTAGAAAATGTGTTCCCATTAAATCATGGAGTAGAGAACCATTTTATCTGTATCACTATTTAGTGTGAAATTATTTCTTTAACAGGGAATAAAAAGGAGGAAAGAAGAAAACCCTACAAAACAACTGGTAACTATCATGCCTCAGGAAAGCAAGTCGTAAGAGTTAATTTACTCCAACAGAGACTGGGCCACTGTTATGTTAGATGTTAAGCCCTTTAGTGCATTAGTGGAGACAATTTGGGTGCTGGAGCAATAATGGTGGGATGAAAAAAATCTGTGAATTACCAGTACCCAGAAACTTAGACTCTCCAGAGCTTTGCAGGCTGTTAAAACACCCGGTCTGCAGAGGAGCAGAGTGAGTCCCTGACCCCAAAGTGTTCCCAGGACAGGTGCAGGGGTTGGTTGTCTGTCCCCTCCTGTGCAGAGGTGTGTAGCCCAGAAGTGCACTGGGATTCAGGCACTGAAGCTGAAGTTGCCCCCCTCCCCACTATTTTTTTTTTTTTTTTTTTTTTTATCTGTTCTGGTCTCTGCCTTAATCCTGGTCTTGTTTTAATCAGACATTACTCCTGCTGTAATCAAGTTCTGTAGAATTGGTAATTATTTATCATTTGAGGCCTTTTCCCCTCTAGGCTCTGTCTGTTTGATTTATGTACCTGGCACCTCCTTTAGCAGCTGCCACCCTGGTATGTATTTATTTACAACTAAAGAGGGAGGAAAGTGTACTAAGTTCAAAGCCTTTAAGCAATCTGAACGTTTCCTTTCAGAAGAATGTTACATTGCAATAAAATGTGGAAATGTAGCAAGGCAAGCTTGGGGAACTGAGAAACACAGAACACCTTACCTTTCTGACCAAGAAAAGTAGTGTTCCAGTTACTACGTCTATTTTTTTGAAACCAGAAGATAGCTCTTATTTAGCGAACAAGTTTTAATTAGATAAGTTTGATGCCTAAGTTTTTAAGAGAAGATTAATCTAGGTTATTTTGAATTTGCCATCCTTAAACACAGTTGTGAACAATCTGACGTGTTAATGGTGATCAACAATGAGTTCTCAAACCTGGACAGCGACTAGCGGACTCATCCTTAGATACCTTATACCATTATATGTTCAAGGATGAGTTAAATCTGTTCATGGCTGTGCTTGTAACCATGACCTGTTTTCCTGCGGTAGAGATGAACTCACGTTGGAAGTGTTGTGTGGAACTACTTTTGTTAATACTATCGAAAGTCTTCTGGGCTGAACACTGAGGGGTGGAGGCCACATCCGTAAATGGTTTTGATTTTATTGAGATAACTGGTTGGATGCTGTCTCCTGCTCTCTGTGAACAGGAAAAATAGAGAGGTTTCTCTCCTGGGGAGAGTTAGTTACCCCTCAAACAGCAATTCCTCAGTAACACCAGGGGCTTGGGACATCCAGATGGATTAATAACGCTGCCTGAGGCTTGCTTTGTTCCATTCACGCTCGGAGACAGTGCAGATGGATGCCTCTCTCAGTCACACTCTTCTCTCACTGTGCAGGGTGCTTGCTGAGGAAACCCTTCCAGGGTGCATCATTGCTCATCAGCTCTTTGGGGAGGGACAGCTTTGGGGAACTGGGAGCAGGATTGATGTGCAAAGGGGTCCCTTGATCTTTAAATCAATCTGTGTTTCTCTTGTCAGCATTGAAGAGTCTGGATGAATATAATACGTATTTCTTCTGAGGTGAAGAAGATTTCTTCTGATTGCTTCCTTTTGAGAGTGGGCTATATTTTTGTCATCTTTGATTATTTTGTATCTTTTTATGCGTGTCGTTAGGATTAGGGACCTCGATAGACTATGATTTTGAAAGCTTACTATACTGTTTCCTCCTTGCTTTTCCATTTAATGATCCCTCTTCCGCAAAATGCTTAAATATGTATTTAACTTAACTTTCATAAGTCCTGTTTCCTGTTCAGAAATTCACTTAACAAGCACACTGGGCAAAATCTTGACCCCACTGGAGCCTGATGGCACTGACTTCAGTGGCTGAACTTCCTAACGCCATTTATTTTAGTGGCATGTGAGTGTGTCAAAAGATAGCAAAAGAAATAATTTAAAGTAAATTCAAAATGAAGACGTGGTAGCAATGATCCTCAAAACGCTGTGGTGACTGTGAAATAGAAAGGTATAACTGCCATCTGGTTGCAGTCTGTAATCTTAATGAAATTTTTTTTTAAAGTGTGAATATTTCAATAACCCATATTAAAAAGAAGTTAGGTTGGGGTTTTTTTTTTTTTTTTTTTTGATCATTTACAACTTTGTTAGAGGCTGTCCTGACATTTAATCCTCATAGCAAAATGGTTGGTAAAACAATGAGGCAGCCTATACAGATGAGATTTTTAACTCACTTTTGCCTAATTAAAAAGTACAGCCAAACTTAGGGTATTTTACTTCTCTCTCGCATAGAACCTTTTCCCTGGAAAATGTTTTGAGAGCTCAGCATTTATTTATATCATCAGAGACCTCAACTCAAAATCTTGTCTTTTGTAATCAATACAAGAAAGCAAAGACAATTGGAATGTTAAAGATGGTTTGCTTTTATCCATTAAATGAGATTTAAAAGCTTTGCTTTTTTTCTTTCCACCATGCTAGCCCTTAAATCTTTTATTGCATTGATGACGGCAGCTCAATATTGTAAATTTTGTATCCTGCAGCTCTAGGTACTTAACAAAATTAACAGAATGCACTCCTCTAATGCTGCTCAATCTTGAGTGACCAATGATTCGAATAATCTTCAGAGTCTAAAACTGTTCTTCACTCTCAGTTATGCCTGTGGGAAAGATTACTATGCTCAGTTCATGAAAGGAGAAGTCTTCCCCCTCCCACTCCCACCCCCCCAAAAAAGAAAAAAAATATTAGGTAGATTAAAAGAATTATGTACAGGACCAAGGCACACCTGAGGTATAAAAGAGAACAGTTCTGATTGGTTTTTGTCTTGAGCTTTTTGTGTGTGTTGATGAGGAGGACGTAGAAGACATGGAAAAATCTAAATGGGGTTGTGGCCTGATCTCTGGAGCTTGATTTGGATTTGGAGTCTGGGTTCCACATCCTGGAGATCTGAAGGGTTTCTCCTCCTGCTTCAGCAATACTTCTCTGACTGTCACCTCTCTTACTTGTGTGTTGTAGTAAGGTTTTAAAGTGTATTCCAGGAGAATTGCCTTGTTCAGTTAAGATATTAATACAATGGCAAAAATGCAAAGAGGAGCTCTGCATGGACTGTCCTTGATCCACAGTGTTAATAGCAGTAAGTTAGAATTAAAAAGAGAAATCTGCAAATCAGAACGTTGTTAAAATTTGGTTTATTCTGTTCATCTGGGATTGTTACTTCCAGTGATCAAAAAGATTGAATGTTGTAGTCTCCGAATCTATCCTGGAGTAAGGTTTATTCTAACTAAAAAAAAACCCCATAAAATAAATTGTATGGTTTAGTCTCAAGATAAAATTTCTCTGTCCCTATAAGGTTACATTGAATAGATTATATAGAATTTTTTGTTTTGAAGCTTTTGGTCATGTACATTGATGGATCTTTAGTCTTCCTCTAATAGTGTGTGTTCCCACAAAAGCGTGTTATGCTAGAACTTACCTGATGATGATAAGGAACCGCTGGCCACACAAGTAGTGTATTAGTTGTGTGAACATAGTGCTTCAAAACTGAGAGACAAATATACGGGTTAACCTGTGCTGAAAGTAGATGCCATAAGTATTACTTTTATTTGCAGGGAGAAAAGAAATAAAGAAATTAACTGGCTCTCAGAACGCACTTACAACTTGGGCACTTTTACGTTTTCAGTCTGTGATGAATTCTCTGGATGATGCAGCGGTACTTTCTCCTAATAAATTCCTATTAAACTGTCAGAATATTCAGCTATTCAGTCTTCCTCTCCTGACTTTGCTAGTCACGTTGCAGTAGCATATATGAAGACACGCAAACATTTCTCGTGTTAATTAGAAGACTGGGAATTCTTTGTTATTTACTGCTTCCATCATCAAAGGTGATTGCAGTTTTCAAAGAAGTGGTGCCTTTGCTCGTGTTATGATTTCTGCAGAGAAACTCGCCAAATGTGTTCTATCAGTTCAGGTTCTTGTGGGCCAGAAAAAAAGGGAACAAGCTTTTATTCTTAAATATTACAGTAATCTGTAACAGACATCTACGTTAACACCGTTTTCTTCTTTTGCTAAAAAATATGTATCAGGAATTTGTCAACTTTGTCTTCAGAATAAGGGTTAGGGACAAAGTTTATTGAGAATGTCATCTTGTAGGTTTGGAATTAAATGTGTTTCAGCAAGAACTAATGCACAACTGTGTACCAAGCAAACCTTGCAAGGTAGTAAATTACTGCTTAGGAGCTTTTACAAATTCATATTTATGTTATAGCAAAGAAGTTTACCTTGGGAACAGTATATTTAAACTGTGCTCTGAAAAATTGCTTTAATGGATTTTCACATGGTAAAATGTATACTTCACAGATAACATCTCATTTGTGTCAGATAGTGCTGTGTAAATAATTCTAGGTAATGTTTTTAAAGTAAAACATAAATTCCTGATAGTAAAGTGTTTAGTAATATTTTGTGTTTTGATGGAGAGATTTGACACAAAGCTAGCTAAATGAGCTATTTTGAAGTAGAAAATATTACATAGCAATTAAGGCAGATAGAAGATCTTATTTACGATTAAGAGTTGGGCTAACTCCTAAAATAATGTTCAGAGCTCTCAGAAAATATATTAGTTGATATCTAAGTAAGAAGGATATTTGGAACATTTTTGGAACATTTTAGAGATTTAAAATAAAGTTTGTGGACTAACGTTGGCAGCAGTTGTTATTACTGCAGCACTGCTAACGTGGCAGTTCTGTATCTGCAGGCTGTGCATCCTGGCTGTGTGGGACCACTGGGACTGATCTTTCTCAAAGTAACTGCATAACCTATAATAATAACAGAGAGTCATTGAGTAAGAAGCAGAGAGACACATAACAATCCAGAAAGGTTGGTGTGAATGAGATTGCCCAGAATTAAAGTTTTTCATACGTCCTCACTAATCAGAAGTATGGACGACAGTGAACTTAGTAGATGCACACACTGAACTGGCCACAGTCCATCAGCATGCAATTACTGCTTTTACCTTTTTGTACATCAGAAGCAGTTAAAAGCACTGCAGATATACCAGTGAAAGCAGGAAGAGAATCAGGACATGTTTCTTCCTATTTGTTGGTCATCAGGGTATCCTTGTGGGACTATTTCATCAAGACCAACAAAGTTTAACTGCTTAACTACTTCCCTGGTAACTCATGGAGGAGTTGGGTTCTGGGAAATCTTCTGGTACCATCGTATGGTTTGTGTTGCACTGTGAAGATTGCATTCATCATAGTTATTAAACTTCTGTAAAACCCTGGGAGAGTTTTCCCTCAGAAGCAATAGTGTTAGTTCAGTTTATTGATACTCTGCAATCTCCGGGTTTTTTTCTTATCTCTGTTACGTATCTCCAAAAAGACAGAACAGTTCAGCAATCATGGATTGTGACTGAAGTCAGGTGTGAAGTTCCATACCAGAATTTTGCTGTACTTGGTCTTTCTAGTCTTAGGAAGCTTTTATTTGGCAGTTATGTTTAAAGTTTACAATAAATATAATAATTCTTTGCAAGGCTCATGCTTCACTCTGGTGACCTCATCTTTATGTGAAATCATTGCTGTAAAGCAAGGTGACACCACAAAAAACTCTGCTAGGGACAGATCTGGAAAACAAAGTGAACAGAAAAAATCATGGATAGAGTATCAAATCTTGTGACTGGCTTTAAGCACCCTCAAGTTTATTAAGTATGAGTAGAGTAACAATAGGAACCACAGTTTGAAAATGTAACCCATTTTTTAACCAGTAATGTGTTTTTTAAGTGTTCTTGAACATGATAATTCATTGTGCAGTAATTAGAATGTCTGCCTTTGGTCTTAGTTATCTGTAAAATCTGTGGTTTTCAAGAATGATGTTCATATAAGGTTTCTTTATGTAAGTAAATTTTGTCTTGAATTTTAGCTTAGGTTTCTGCCTTCATTACATAGGAAAGCTATTGTTCAAGTCTTCAGTCTGAGACTTTCACTGTCTCAGAAGAGTTGAAATTTTTTAAATTGCAATTTTACTAGATATTTGGTCACCCACCTTGACAGTTATTTTAGCTACAGTGCAACACACTCGCTAAAGACAGAATCATCTCATCTCATCTCATCTCATCTCATCTCATCTCATCTCATCTCATCTCATCTCATCTCATCTCATCTCATACATTCTCAGCAAACATTCAAGTGTAACTTTTATTACAATGATCCTTTCCCTTCCTTTGCAGAATTCTGCATGGAAAAAAGCAGTGTTGAATGAAGAAGTAGAAAAATATTCTTCTTCAGTATCATGTCCAGTAGACTTTCTGTCCTCCCGCCATCTGGTGAAGCATGGAGAGCTCAGGTACACTTGAATCACTGTGTATTCACGTGAGGTCTAATTGCAAGTGTGCGTGTCCCTGTATGATGCAAACACCTAGACGTGCTGTTGGAAATGTATCAAGTGGAAGCAATGTTTTATCCAGTATGATTGCAGCTTGTCCAGCTCACTGGATTTTGGAGTTCCTTACAGTTTCCAGACCTAGCTGGGTTTGTTTCACACATCCAGTTTTACAGAAGTTGATGCAATTTGTAGCTTTGGACTTAACCAATCAAACCCAACCAATCCCCATATCCTCACCTAAGTTAGCCTTAGGGATGTCAGGTGATTTTCTCTTTGATCCCTCTTGGTACAATCTACACCTCAATCTTTTCATTGGTAGTTGTTGGGTGTTCTGAGATCAAGATCTTATTCTCTTTAAGTCTCTATACATAAAAAGCCAAACATAGAGGAGTTATTTTAAGTACGAAGCTACCAATTTGATTTTACAAAACCAGTTTGACTGTTTTAGGGGTTTATAGACTTCATTAGACATAACGAAACAAGCAATAAGGAATCAACATCTGATTTTTTTTTATTTTGTTAATTTTTCTGTCTTAAAGTAAGAACACATACTATATCAGCTCTTGCCTTTAATAGTTTTTTTCCCTTTATTACTTAATTAAATCTTCTCATCTGCCTAAAGTGTTATTTTCAATAGTGAAAATGAAATTTAGATACCATGCAGAATGTTTGCATTTACAGCAGAAACTAACTAACCTTTACATAAGGCTCAGTGAATGCTCTAGTTCAGATTCCTCACTCTGAAATAGGTATAGCTGTTTCTGAAGAATACCAATTCATTGTCATACAATGATCTAAATCCATCTGAAATTACTGCATTTTAATACTTAGAGGATGTCTATAATGGCAGAGAGAGGCAGGAGTCCTTGTTTAGAGTTCAAGGACAGAAAAGGTATGTCAGAAAGCTCTCCCAGTATATCACATTTATTGTGTTCTTATGCTTTGTTGCAAATGTCACAGCACTACAGTTGCATGGAAAGTGAGTCTTTGCTAATAAAAGCCTTCACCTTTCTGTTCTTTCTCTAGACAGGACTTTGTAATAAGTATCTAATAAAACAGCATTTGTTATTTCCAAGTATATCTGATATACATTGGTGAGGTTTCCTCATAGGGAGGAGTCTGTGTTCTGTACAGTGCTGTTCAGCATTTGGAAAGAACTTTCACAGCTGTTTTTCTTATGTTAATGTGCCTTGCTTGTGGTTTTGATCATTTATATTTTCTTTTTTTAAATTAATTCATTTGACATTTTCTGTAACTGAACACTAATCAAGAAGAAGTCATGTAGTATTTATAGAAAAGAAAATAAGTAATTGTTTTCACAGGTATTATCTAGAAATTTAGAAAGCTTAAATATAATTGATTTGGTCCCTGAAATGGATTGATGGCTGAGTTCATGCAGTTTATCTGTGTGTGAGTTACTGCTATAGGCTGCATCCTGTGAACTGAATTTATTTTAAAGAAGTGAATTGTATTTTCTATCAGTTCTCTGAACACAGAGAATATGGTAAAAAAACTAAGAGCAGAATTAAAAAATAAGAGTACTACTCATGTTTATGTTTTGACAAATATTTTTTCTTGTCTGGAGATGAGCCTATGTATCTCTGTGAAGTCAACAGAATCAACAATTCTAAACCAAGAAAGCTAGAGATATATAAAAGATGCATAAAAACATATAAAATTCTGTAAACTCCATTTCAGGATCATGGGACAGTGAACAAACAGTGTAGAGACTTTGAGATTGCTTTGTACCAAGGAATCATTTAAATGGAAAATTACAAAAAAGTGCTGACTTCCCTGATGAGCTGTCAATAGGAGATTTAGGGCTCCCCATGTGCCATCAGCATGCTTTAATTGATTACAGTGTTACTATCCTGGAGTGTGCTAAAATAAAGGTTAGAGAAATCCTGAGGATATCAACTACCTTTATCAAACTGCACAATTAAGGGTACAGTACATAATCTGGGAACAGAAACCGTCATTCAGAAATAAGCGATCTGCTTTACTTGGAATTAAGTAGTTTTTTCTAAAAGTCAGGAAATAGTCTGCAAAATGGTTGCTCAGAGGAGTGGGCTTAAACTGGATCGTTATATGTGTCAAAAGAATAATGCTGTACATCATGTGCTGTATTGCACGTAGGACTCGGGGAAAGAAGCTTGAGTCAGAATCCACACGGTTCCTGGTATAAAGTCCATCTACTTTTAATATCACCACAGAGGGACAGAGAAGCACCTTCTGTGGACGGGTGGTGAGGCTGGTTAGGGTTGTACTTGTGCTTTGGAGTCTCAGTTGGCAGGTAGTTGACCTAGACTCGATACTGGCTGCCCCGGGCTTCTCCCGGCAAGGTGCAGGCAGGGAGCATGCAAACAGGCCAGGGAGGTGCTCTGGGTGTGTTCTGTGGTGGTACCTCAAGTCTGAAGGAGAAAAAAGCAGACAGCACTTGGCAAGGTTGAGGGACAGGGTGCCAGGAGGAGGTCTGCCCAGGGTGCGCCTGTAGGTCGATTGTTCTTGGTCACTGTGAGATGTCTTTGTCCCACACTGTTGCCTGTGGGTCAGTTTTCAATTATCTATTGAATTTCTTGAGAGAAATCTTCAGCAGCTAAATATTGGGCAAAATACTATTTCCTGCAACAGAGAAGTTATACTAATATACCTTAATGGGCGTAGATTATATTTAAACTCTCTCTTCTGTTTTAAATTTTATTTTGGTTTTGATCAGCTACATTATCCCAATAAAGATATTAGGAAAGAAAAGCTATCTAATAATTTGCTCAAGGAAAATATCATGATCTCATAATATTTTATCTCCATGTCGTGGGTTAAAGTTAACTTAAAG